>NC_065910.1:9393939-9696969 GCF_905147045.1 Nymphalis io | reverse complement strand
TGCCACCAATAAAAAATAATGAATAAAATATATTTTGATTCAAAAAAGTTTTTATTTGCAAAAATATTTTTTTTTTTATAGAATAGGAAGGTGGACGAGCATATGGGCCACCTGATGGTAAGTGGTCACCAAACGCCCTTAGACATTGGCATTGTAAGAAATGTCAACCATCGCTTATAGCCAATGCGCCACCAACCTTGGGAACTAAGATTTTATGTCCCTTGTGCCTGTAATTACACTGGCTCACTCACCCTTCAAACCGGAACACAACAATATCAAGTATTGCTGTTTTGCGGTAGAATATCTGATGAGTGGGTGGTACCTACCCAGACGGGCTTGCACAAAGCCCTACCACCAGTAAAACTAAAAAAAAATTTATACCATAATGTGATATGTTACATAAAAAATTGTTTAGTAATTACTAGTTGTTCTCTATTAATAGTTCGCTTCAATTGGTTATTAAACTAAACTCTAAGTAAGATATCAATTCGATTAGTTGCATTAAAATCGTTTCAGTATTTTTTTATTGCACATAGACTCACATAATTCTTAATTCTATATACTAATTTAACAAAATAATAATTTTGTATAAACTAGAAAATAAATGAAGGCAAAATATAAATATAACAAAAATATTTTCCGACAAAAGATAGAATTATGTTAAAGATTATTTATATACATATATATATATATATATATATATATATAAAGATGATTATTTATATAATGCTAAGGTACATGAAACAGCAGCTGAAGAGTCACCGATACCATGTCGCAAGAAGTGACCCACGCATCATGAGGTATGTACTTAAAGTCTATTTCATTAGACGGTTTCTTGATGAGTGATGATGAATGATAATAACAAATAGGCAACACACAAGTGCTGAGGATAGGTGAATCCTAAGATAATATAGGTGGTACAAACAGACATGCCTCACAGAGTTTTAATGTAACTTAATTTGTGACTACATTACGAACCGATGCTAGATTTACATTAAATTCAATATGACGATTCAAAAGTGCCCTTATAAGCCCACTTGAATAAATTATTTGATTTGTGTTTCTAATTAATCTCGTGATAAATTTGTGATGGAAAATATCGTGAGGTAACCATCGAGAGTCCCAGTTGAAGTTTTACGACATTAGTACTGTAGGGTATTCTGTAAAAACAATTTCGAAACTCACCGCAGACAAGGCTCGTGAAATGTCAGAAAGTGTTATGTGACATTAAATAAATAAATAAATAATATTCGAGGACATTTTTCACACACGGCCATTTGATCCCAAATTAAGCTTGTACAGAGCTTGTACTATGGAATCCCGACAACTGATATACTACTTATACTATTTTTCTTTTGTAAATACATACTTATATAGATAATTACACCCAGACTCAGGACAAACAGACATGTTCATGCACACAAATATCTGTCCTGGGTGGGAATCGAACCCACAACCTTCAGCGTGAAAGGCAAGCAGTGTAGAAGGGGCTTTGAAAAGCTTAACTTGAATTGTCGATTAATACCGGTGAGCCGCCACCATCTTGAAAAGAAGGGTTAATTTTTTTTGATAATTCGGCTGTCCCAAATAATTAGAAAATTGGGATACTATATTCTTTTGTTGCTTTTTTACGCTCTACAATTTAGATCATATAATGTTTTTACTTATTTATGATCTATTTATAGAACGAGTAAGTAAACGTCTTAAACTTGGACTTTTGCATTATTTACGATAAAAAACCCTGTCGACACAGGACGCCGAGAGACATCAAGACGGATGGTTTGAAATAATTTATAATTATAGAATACAAATAGATAAATGTGGAGTCTAATAAATCCCATCGAAAACATAAAGTCTTGCAAAGCAGTCCTTCCCATTGAAAAAAATCTGAAATCTCACGTTAAGCCAAGTCAGTTTTTTTTTTCTTCTGTATCTGTGGAAGCAGCTTCAACAACTTTGTCATAAATTGTTCCCTAGTTACTTGCTAACATTTATAGGGATCAATATCAGACATATCTACATAATAAATATAATGACTTGACAATCAATATTGATATCTACTGACAAAAATCTAAAATGATTACATAATCACAACCCGGGTTCCTTTAAACGAGGCTTGAAAAGGCATCTTGCGGGCCGGCAAGGCAGGGACGGCTAGTACAGAACATTCTTCCCGACTGTACTGGACGTCGTCGCGTTTGGACTCTACTACCACTTACCATCAGGTGGAGTAGTCATTTGCCATATAAAAAAAATCCCGGCGCATATAAAAAAATGAACACAATACTTGCGGGCCTAATATAATTATGCAAGATGTAAACAGGTACAAATTCAGATCCCAAATATCCTAGATGTTATGCTCACCACCAGATAAAAACATAGAGATTCGTTAATAAATAAAATGTTTTATTCTTATTATTACAATAATATATAGCAATGAGCGGGGAAGGAAGGCGGCGGAGAGGGGTAAGACGGACGACGGTATAAAAGAATTTCGTGCTGTTTATTTTATTAGTAGTAAAAAGTAGTGTTTATTTTCTTTTATTATTTTTATTTAGTTAAAACCGTTTTCTTTTTGTAATTATATTAATGAGTCTTCTGTTACTTGAATATATATATTATTATTATATTTATTATTTTTGTATGTCTGTCTATCAGACACTAATAACAAGACAATATTGACTTATATATATATAATAATCCATTAAGAACAGTATCTAACCACTTCAGTGGTTACATTCAATTGTTGAATGTTTGATGGAGGGCGCTGCACGCAAGGACAATAGTAAACGCTCCACATAGAATACAATTTTAAAATTATATAAGTGCGTATTATCAATTATTGTTGTGTTAAAAATACATATATATCTGTAATTAATTTGTGATGATGTTATCCAAACGGATTACTCAGAGATGACGACAAAAAGGGACGTTCAAATATACATATGACGTGACGAAGACTTAACAAAATCAAAAATTGATAATTAAATCGCTAAACCTTTGACCTTCCTAATGACATGAAAACGAACAGTTGAACCACATGTGAAGACGAGGGGAGGTGAAGGAATTAAATTAATAATTACAATTGGTGTTGTTATAAAGGAGTGATAATAAATGTTTGGGTGGCCTGAACAGAACTTTATAAACTACCCAACGAATCATCAAGAGCTTGAAGATTCAATTGCTAAATTTCACAAAGCCACCTAGTGATCTGTTGGTCTAGGGGTCTCAAGTACTGCGTTTATTCAACTGGAAAGAGTTCGATCCCGAGCGGAACACAAACAGTTTAAAATTTCAAAACTTTGACATTTTAATAATTTCATTATATATATATATATTATTATTTTTTAATTTAATATTTTAAAATGTAATTTTCACATTCAAAATCAATGATATTATTATTATATTGTAAAACATGAGTTCCCCTTTTCTAAGGTTAACATGTCCTCATTGCCCCAGTTCGACGCGAACGTTTAACTCGCATGGGCTTAAAATACATATTGGGCATAAACATCCCGCTACGCCCTGTCCCTGTCGGGACCGCTAGCGCGCAGCAGTCCCTTCAACCCGACGACGACGGTATAAGTGCACCATCTCTGGGTTCACAGCCTCCTATTAATGTCCTTGATGGTCTAGCGTCACTCAGGAGATCTGTAAGGGTGCTAAGGCATGTTCCTAAGGGAGTGAGGAACCTAGCGGCCGGTAGACTGTGCGATATTATAAGAAGGTGTATTGAGACCAATGGAACAACAGATTGGTGTACACTGCTCACATTTTCTTATACTGCGCTTAAATTACCACTTCTGTAACGTAAACGTAAGGTTACCCGAGCCCTGCGCTCGGGTAACCTTACGTCCAAAGTGAAGGCCAACATAATATCCTGTGGCGCACCCGATGATGTCGAAAAAGATGTGTCCTATAGAGCGTCTTCAGTCCAAAAGGCGATCGAGTCAAAGGTGTTTGAGGGTGACTTGAGGGGGGCAGTGCGCTTGTTAATGTCTGATGATGCAATAGCACCGCCTGGTCCCGAAACTCTAGCTTCCTTGAGGTCCAAACATCCATCCCCATCGCGTCCATTAGCTTTTCCTCTGGCGCCGGATCGATCCATTCAAATCTTAAAAGTCAAAAAGGAAGACGTAGTCCAGGCTCTAGGCAGTTTTCATAATGGTTCAGCAGGCGGTTTGGATAGTATTCGTCCAGTTCATTTAAAAGAGCTGATCACGAATTCTACAGGGGACAACGGGCAACGTTTGCTTGAATCTTTGGTTGATTTGTGTAACTTCATTCTTAGTGGGCAATTAAATCCGGAAGTTTGTCCATATATGTACGGGGCGAGTCTGTGCGCGCTGTCAAAAAAAGATGGGGGCATTAGACCAATTGCAATGGGGAGCATCTTTCGTCGTTTAGTGGCTAAGCTAGGGTGTCGTGCTATTAGAGAGGATATGGCCAAATACCTCCAGCCGCACCAGTTGGGGTTCGGAACCCAAATGAGGTGTGAGGGAGCAATACACGCAACACGTACATTTGTAACAGAACCAGGGAACGCAGATTGTGTAGTGATAAAATTAGATCTTAAGAACGCGTTCAACTCAGTGGAAAGGGACGTACTCCTTGATGAGGTCAGTAGAAACATTCCTTCTCTTTATCCATTTCTTCAACAGGTCTATCAGTTCCCTTCTAAGCTCTTCTTCGAAAATTCCCTAATACTTTCCCAAGTTGGTGCACAGCAGGGGGATCCGCTTGGACTACTTACTTTCAGCCTTGCAATCCATAAGGCAATCTTGTCCTTAAAATCTCCTCTTAATATATGGTACCTAGATGATGGCACTATTGGGGGAAAGCCAGAACACGTGAGGCAAGATATCCTTACTTTGATTCCCCTCTTTAAAGACTTAGGGTTAGAGATTAACTCGGATAAGTGCGAGTTTTTTCAATGTGGAGCCGGCCCCTTTAATAAATTCTCCCTTTTCTCTTCCATTCTACCTGGCCTCAAGGAGCTGTCTCGTGAAACCTTTAATCTTCTGGGTTCACCTATTTTTCCGGAGGCTGTTCCCGAAGCTATTGAAGTCGGGAGACGTCTTCTTTTACTTGCTCAGAACCGTCTCCCTGGGATCTCTGCGCATGTAGCCTTGGTTCTGTTGAGAATGTGTTTTGCGGTACGAAAGATTACCTATCTTTTAAGGACGTCTCCTGTCTGGTTGTTCCCTCAAGATATATTTTCCTTTGATAGCTCCTTAAAGTGTACGGTGGAAAGTATTTTGAATGTGTCATTGAATGGACTCTTCTCGACAGTGACTCTTTGCGTGTGGCTGTGGCTCTCCGCCTTGGCTGCGATGTTTGTCAACCACACCCATGCATCTGCGGATCCATGGTGGGTGCCAACGGTCATCACGCATTGAGTTGCGGACGATGCTCGGGGAGATTTCCCCGACACCACGTTCTAAACGACATTGTCCGGAGAGCCTTGGTTTCGGCGAATGTCCCATGCGTCCTGGAACCACCAGGTCTCAGTCGCTCCGATGGCAAGAGACCGGATGGCTTGACACTGGTCCCATGGCAAAGGGGAAGAAGTTTGATATGGGATGCTATCTGTGTCAATACCTTCGCGGCCTCTCACCTGGCCCACACAGAGGGGATTTGACAGTCGCTCCGGGTCACACTTGGCGCAAAGGTTGTCCATTGCCATACAACGCGGAAATGCGGCCTGCATTATGCGCAGCTTTGCGTCGGGTGGGAATCGGGAGGGACTATTTTAAAATTTGACTAAAATAATAAAAATTAATAATCTAAATTTAAATCAAATCCTATGTAATGATCATAATTTCTGTAATATAAAAGAAAAGTAATATTGTAATCAGATTTATTTAATAAATACTATTTGCAAAAATATATAGAATACTGTAGAAAATGAATCCCATCAAAGACATAAATGTCAAATGGGGGCCAAGTTCAATATTATGATATGCTTTGGTTGTTGACTTCCATGACAAAAGAAGTAAGATTTAAATGGGTGCCAAGGTCAGTCCTGAAATTAACTTATAACAACATAAAATATTTTAAAACAACTTATAATATCATTTCTTCTTATATCTTAGGATAATATGTTGAAGCCTAAGGTCCGACTTGGCTAGTTCTCATATATCATATCAGCCGAAACACGTCCACTGCTGGACAAAAGCCTCCCCCAAGGATTTCCACATTGGCCGATCTTGCGCTACCCGCATCCAACGGCTTCCCGTGACTCGTGTTAAGTCGTCGGTCCACCTTGTAGGGGGCCTGCCCACGCTGCGTCTTCCGGTTCGTGGTCGCCACTCGAGAACCTTTCTGCCCCAGTGGCCGTCGGTTCTGCGAGCAATGTGCCCCGCCCACTGCCACTTTGATTTAGCAATTCTTCGGGCTATGTCGGTTACTTTGGTTCGCCTGCGGATTTCATCATTTCTGATTCGATCTCGCAGAAAAACTCCGAGCATAGCCCTCTCCATTGCCCTTTGAGCCTTCTTATGAAGCCGATTGTGAGCGACCACGTCTCTGATCCATAAGTCATCACTGGCAACACACACTGGTCAAAGACTTTCGACTAGAGACACTGCGGTATTTGGTAGTTCTCATATACGAATTATTATTAAATACCTACTAAAACAGTCATGGAAGCGCCCTATGTTCAATGACTAGTTTCTACCAGCAAGCCAAATTTTATAGCTTATTATATAAGCTTTAGAACTTGCGAAGACTATAATATAAAAATAATTCAATCTGGCTTTATTTTGTTTAAAATGTTTTTATATGTAATACAAAACCGTCTGATATCAAGCCAATGAAACAAAAAAAATGTTAGGTTTTACTCAGCAATAAAAAACTTAA
The DNA here is from genome assembly GCF_905147045.1 of Nymphalis io. Taxonomy (NCBI): domain Eukaryota; kingdom Metazoa; phylum Arthropoda; class Insecta; order Lepidoptera; family Nymphalidae; genus Nymphalis; species Nymphalis io. Next base: position 9,690,108 of record NC_065910.1, on the reverse strand, counting down.
AAAATTAAATTTCCTATCCAAATAACATTATATACATGATTATATAAAACCTTTTTAGTCAAGGTAAACTAATGTTATATATAGTTTATGTGGTGAACTATAGACCAACAAGTTCACGTTGGATCCAATGGTTGGTTGAACCTGTCGGTATAAGGAGTGGTTTTCACTTATTGTCTTGACAGTTCAAATTTTGAATATATACCTAAATATTCGATATTTTATTTCCTGTATGAGGGGTTCTTAGTGAAAATTGCTTATCTCATATTTTACTCTGCCTATAGGTGGGTGGTACCTTTGATAGTCTACTAATCAGAATTGATTGTTAAGCTAACGTATTAAAAAAATACGAAGTTTTTTATTTGATTTTATTTAAATCTTGCCATCCCAACTTCGCGCGAGTAGTATGCATAAAACGTTTATATTGAGGGACAACATACTAAGAAAGAATCTTTATTATTCAGGAACCAGTGCCATAAAATTTCCCGAGCGTATGCATAACAACTCACCACTATATCAAAATTTGAGGAATGGCTTAGGAACGCGCAACGCGTAGAGGACATACATACATACATTTATTTACATAGGACGATATATCTTGCCCGTAGTTACATCGGTTCAGTTACCTTTTATATCTGAAAAAATCACGATAGAAACATAAAAAAATAACAAATTAACTGATAAAAAATCATGATGAAAACCCTTTAAATGGAAAAATCAAATTCACTCTAACACCCCTACACAATCCAATGGTATCGAACACCACCCTAAGCCATCCCCTACGAAACAACACCCTTCGGTTACCCTCGCAAATTAATTATTGACGTATTTATGTGTACAATAACAAGATGAAAAGAACGACAAATCTGTCTGTCTGTGTGTTTTTCTATTAATGTGCATTGTATTTGTATAAAAGTAAATAAAATAAAGTAATCTTAAATACCACTGCTGGGCAACGGCCTTTTAAGAAGGTTTGCAGCTTATTCCGCCAAGCAGCTACAGCGTGGTTTCGTAAATGTATGTATGTTACAGAATTTCATACAGCTCATACGTTTTTCCGACGATTTTCACCGCCGAGAACAAGACGCCGAAAATAATAACACAAGGCTATGTTTCACTAGAGTCTATGTCGGATAGCTCTGTAACAATTAGGACTTAAATAGCGGGTAGTTAAATAAACAAGACAAAAGATATATATTGACAAAACAATGGCTGCTCTAAAGACTAAGACTTTGTTGACGAAGCTTTAAGTTACAAGATGTAAAAGGTTTTCGGTAATTTCTAACTCGTCATGTTTAACTGTTTTATGCTGTCATTTATTTGTGATATAGTTTTCGGTATTTTTCACCAACCAACTCTGGAGGATTGGTGGAATAGCCTGTGAACCTTTTAAAGGGATATGAGGCTTTTTTTATGAGGCAGCAAAAGCAGTGTTATTCTTTAACACAATTTGTATGGCACTCGTGAAATGTTGGAAGCCAACTAACGGTGATATGCTATTTTGATGCCTAATCCTTTAAATATTATAATTATTGTAATCACGATTACTTTTCACGATTTTCTACTCGATCACGAGCATTCTGACATTTCACGATCACGTTAAGTTCCTTAATTTGTTCTTACATAATAACTCTACTTGAGTCCATATTTAAAGTGGATTGTATTTGAATGTTGTACATATGTCACACGATAGTATGTAAACATTTGTAAGTCAATTGTGATATAGAAATGACTTGTGACTTGTGAATTTGTCACGTACGTTACATTGTTACAAACACAATGTAACCCTCAGACGCGCGTTATTATCGCGGGATCTCATTTCCGCGGATATATCAGATATAGGGTCATTGTACTTACTGTCCCCAGGGTCATTGACCGCTCATTCGGGGGTGATTCCTCTATTATCTATTTTAAGGGTAGAAATCTTAGGGAGAATATGTGCGTGATAAATATAATTTATGTTGCGCCATATGTGTGTCGCTATTATAAATATTGCAAAAAGTAGCTTTAACATGTCACCGCTTATAACAAAAACATTTAATATTTTTGTTCTTTAAATATATAGCACTAGTTTTACCGGAAACACATTAGTATAAGCATGCTGCTCATCGATCGGAAGTTGCGGTCTCCGCAATCCGGCAGCGCTGAATTCGGTATAATTGACCACGCATAACCCCTAGTGATTATCACGTATTCCCAAAATTAAAGGAGCATATTGGTAGAACTAAATTTGACGATGGTGAAGTACCTACTGGGAGAACTGTATTTTAATTATTTGCAGAAGCAATAAGAAATTTATAAATACGTTATTCCAAATGTATTGAACTATAAGGAGACTAAAATTTAAAAATGCATGAGACATTATTTAAAAATGCTTTAAACTTCATATAAATCAAGAAATAATCAACTTTACATTTATACTCTGTATAAATTTGATTGTAATGGACTTCACTCTTTAGCAATATCGATTTAAAAAGATAGCAAGGGTTACCATAGTAAAATATTCAATTACCAATCGCAAATAGGGGAGGCCTTTAATTATGAAATTAAAAGGGGTTGCAACTTAATTATGACAGGGAACGGCATGCAAAACATGCTCTTAAAAGTTAAATTCGAACAAGTTTGTATCGAACAACACAGATATCGGATTCCGTAGGCAAATTACTCGTTTTTTTTTAAATATTTTTAAATTATTTCATTACTATGAGGTAGGACTTTGTGCAGGTCGTCTAAGTGACTATTTATTTATTTCGCAAAACTGAATACAATAACTTAGGTGGTACATACATCAATATAATAAATAAGAATTAATTTTACCTACCATATGCAAACACAGCATGCCACAATATGAAAGTAAATTTAACTCACTAGTTATATAATAGAATAGAATAATATTAGTAATTTATACTAATATTATAAAGTAACTATGTATGTCTGTTAAGCTTTCGAATTTGATGAAATTTGGTATAAGGCAAGCTTGAACCCAAATTCTTTTGGACGTATGCACCATACGTCCAAAAGAATTTGGGTTTTTTAAACCTAGTATTGTAGAATTCATATTTAATCATTCTAGAAATAAAAACACATAACAATTAAAGGTGTGATTTAAGATACCACCCACTCAAAGGTTTTTCTACTTACATCAACAGTTTATATTGTTTTAGTTTGAATGGCAGTGAGCCAGTGTAATCAACAGCACAAGAACAGCTGTTATGTGCCTGCATACAAAAACTATATATATTGTATGAATATACAATATAATGTGCTAAACAGTTAGTAGTTTATATTTTTTAAAGATAGAATTAGTTTATCTGTTTTAAAAACCCGAGTGCATATCCTATGGTTTAAGGTATCACTAAATCTCACTAACCATGGTAACAATAATGCCTACATAGTAGTTACCATGGTTAGCGGCACATTGACGCTGCAAGTACATTATATTATTTACACAATCGATGTGAAAATGGAATTACTTCGCATCAGGGAGCCATAGGACATAGGTCTGTGACCTGAGGGAGTACCTGGCCGTTAGTTTATAATAGGTCGACATTCGATAGTTTACAAATATTTATTATAAGTAGTTTTTATAGAGGTAGGTGGGCGGGTAAATGAGCCTTTGTAAGTGGTCATCACCATTAGACATTAGCTTTGTAGAAATATTAACCATCCCTTACAACACCAATGCGCCACCAACCTTGGGAACTAAGATGTTATGTTCCTCGTGCCTGTTGTGACACTAGTTCATCCAATCTTCAAACCGGAACACAACTATTCTAAGCACTGTTGTTTAGCGGTAAAATATCCGATGAGTGGGTGGTACTTACTCAGATGAGCTTGCACAAAGCTCTACCACTAATTAAGTTAACGGGCCATACAATTTTACGGTGACATAAACAAATATTATAAAAGTTTAATGTTTACGGTATCCTAAAACTTTTAGGGTTATCATGGAGGTCCAGTGGCATTTGTTGAACAAAAACTTTTTTTTGGATTTTAGGTTTATAAATATTTTATTCAAATAAAAAGGTACTTGATAATGCCATTCGAATATTATTATAAATACAAACGTTTATTTAAATTTAATTTATAGTTACCTAAAGTATATATTACAACACATACTCTATTATATATATTATACAATAATTTATATAAAATAGTTATTTAATATAAAATCAGGTATTTTATATAGGTTTACATGCTGACAGGGCTTTATGCACGTCCGTCTGGGTAGATACGTTCTTTTTTTTATAGTATAGGTAGGCGGACGAGCATATGGGCCACTTGGTAATGTATGATGGTAAGTGGTCACCAACGCCCATAGACATTGGCATTGTAAGAAATGTTAACCATCTCTTACTTCACCAATGCGCCACCAACCTTGGTAACTAATATGTTATGTCCTTTGTGCCTGTAATTACACTGGCGCACTCAGTCTTCAAACCGGAACACAAAAATACCAAGTACTGCTATTTTGCGGTAGAATATCTGATGAGTGGGTGGTACCTACCCAGACGAGCTTGCACAAAGCCCTACCACCAGTAAAACGTCGCACCTACTCGTCATAACATATTCTACCGCCAAACAGCAATAATTATTATTGTTGTGAAACATAACAATATAATAAAATAAACACTACTATCTACTTACTTATACAATTTACTGGACCAGCTGAATCTTTACAACAGCGGTTTATAAATATACAGTCTAGTCTGTTAAAATCATCTTTAGAATTTTTTTGGAGCTGAACTTTTTATTCACAATTTTCCGTCATATTCCATTATCACAATTAAATTATTACATAAACGTAAGTACCTAGCTACTTATTATTGCAATATGACTAATAGTATTTAAAAAAGTGACCCTTTCGTATTTTATCACTACTAAATTCTACCATCCACAGTACACAATCAAATCTATCTCTATCTCGTTCTAATAATAGAGTCGATATATCTATGAAGGTCGTAATCAAAATGAACGGGAGGGTGAAAAATCAATACCACCCTTGCATACATCATATCTGCTATAAGGGTCGCTTGTGTTTTAGCAGAAAGAAATAATTAATAGATGCAGCCGAAATTCGTCCGGTCTGATAATTTTGTTTGAAATTAAGTTGCTATGAATTCTATTTGTTTACAGATCACCATAAATACAATAATCATCAAATACAATTTTTAAAATTTTTTTTAATATATAATTTGCATTAATTCTTTTATTGCTTACATTTATTTTTTTAGTCCAAATTAAATTGCAGAAAAGCTAATTGCAAATTTTATTTAAAATTCGAGCTCAAAAATAATCAACCTTTATTTTTTCAACCTTTGGGGGTGGATTTTTTTTTTAATTTTAATAGAACCAAACGGGAACTATACACCAAAAATTATGGAAAAAAAATCAATAATTTTCACAAATGACGGAATTCTGAGCTAACAAACAAAAAACAAAATCAAATTGTGAACCACCTCCTTTTTTTAAATCCGTTAAATAAATATGAATTCCTTTTGCCTTATTAAAATATAATATAAAAAGGCAAATAAACTAACAAGCTAAAATCAAATTAATGGGATGATGTCTTGTCAGTGTCAATGAGGGGTTACCACTCATATGTTCTATAATGTATTAGACCACCATTGTTCATTTTTCTGATTCACTGCAAATTTTCTTAATCCCATAATGCGATCTAGTCCAAATAATAATGTCAACGACCTCGTTCTGACCTTTTTTTCGACATTATAGAAGTCGTTGCTTTACAAATTTGTATAAATATATACGTTTACGTTTACGTACGTAGTAGTAGTACGTTTATTTATATTGTAAATAAATAAATTAAGCGAGTCAGTATTAATAATTACAATAATAATTCATTGCGAAAAAAAATATCCTTACACATAAAAATAGAGTTTTTATGTTACTAAGTGAAAAAAGGAATAATAATAATAAAAACACAATTGTGTTATAAAAACTAGGTACTTGACATGTGATAGGCTAATTATAGTTCATATATTATAAAACATTTTTGAAGAGTTATTTTGTGTGCAAATACATACAAAATAAATATAATGTATTAATTAATGCAGATAACTACATAATTAACTAAAATTTAATTTAAAAGTAAAATAAACCCCCATACAAAAACTACCTTAAAAAGTAAAACGTCGCATGTGTTGGTTAGCCCTTTAACTTTATTAAGCACCTAGTAATGTTTTAATACAATCGTCGTCGCGTCGAGGGATCGTAATTTCAAATCAATCGAACCTGTAAAAGTTGGTAAGGCCGTTTTTTAACGCTGGAAAAATGCATTATGCCTTTCCCCCACGGGAACATGGTATGTGGTGGTCGCCGATGTCCAAGGCGCCGAGTGCGCCCCGAACATTGGAATACCCACTAAAAAACTGGCGTTACCCTTTCCGTCTTAACGAGGAGCGCCACAGGATCGCTTGCGCATGCTAACGTGACGCTCTGACGGCGGCCGGCCCGCCTATTTGGGCCTCCATTCTCTAGGGAGGATTCCGAGGGTACTGTGAACCCCCCTAGTTCAGGCGGCGCCTATTGCGGCGGGAGTTGGTTTGTCAAGCAGGTAATGAGCTGATGATCATCAAACGCCTGAGCAGATTTATAATTTATAGCGGGTGGTTACGATGCCACAGACAAATACACAGTTTCTTAGAAGCTTGAATTATTTTATGAATTTGTTCGTTCTCGAGTTATTAACGATATCAAAAGCGGCGGCTTTAACGTGATTAGACTAACGCCATCTAGTAGCGAGTTTTCAAATCTAAATAAATCATCATCAAAATTAAAATACAGAATTGAAAATTGATTAATTGTTGGGTTGGCTAAACCAGATTAAACTGAATATTTTTAACTGATTCCTACCTCCTAACTTATACACAGTTAATGACATTCTTTATACATAACAGCGGACGCTAAATATATCGCCTATGGAGTGTTATAAGGATGTAAGGTGAATTATCTCAAGTGTATGAATTAAGGGTTCCGTAAACTACTGTACTACAAGTTTAATTTGAAAAGTCACCTTTGAAAGCGGATGTCTTACTTTCTCTAATTCCGTTTTACTTTATCGAGTATTAGCGCCTTCTTCAAATTACACTGTCTAGTTCCAGCATCGACATCTAAATTAAATTCATTTTGAAGTACAAATTTTATACACAATGACCATAACCAGGCCCGGACTTAGCGATCCAAGACCCTCAGGCACTATCATTTCAGGCCTCACATTGTAGAGCCCCCAGCTGACAGGGCGGTGCATTGTAGGGCCTAGGAATATTTGCACGGCTGTCCCTACCTCTACACTTCAAAATGTCGCTCCAGATTTTTCAGCTTTAAAACTTCTCCTTTTGACGAGAACGATTTGTACTATTAGGATCAAATATATAGACATAGATAGATTAAACTTAATTATTATTTATACGTAGTTTTTATACTCTACAAATAGCGAAGCGCAGGTCTTGTCCCTAATCAACCACCCTAGGGAACTGCAAGTGAGGAGTAGCTTGTCACATATGAGCCTTTCGTATTTATAAGGAGAACTAATAACAACTTTGTACTAAAATACATTTTATTCATTATTTTATATGTTACACATAATCAAGTGGTATGATGGTTGCCGACTTCACACTTAAATGGTTCTGTACCTGAAAAAGAATAAAATAATCTTATTAACGGTTTGAAATGTGATATTCGTCCCGAATATATTTCATTAGTTACGGACACATTAACCTTTATTGATTTGAAATATGATGGCAAATGGTCACATATGATTCAAAAACGCCTTATTGTAAAGCTTACTTGAATAATAATTTGATTTGATTTTAATATGTGACGAAGTGGGTGGTACCTACCCAGGCGGGCTCGCATGAAGCCCTACCACCAACCGATGCTACGTAAAGCAAAATCCGGCTCGAAGGACCAGTTTTGATGAATAACATACTTTTTCAGTACAAACAAATGCATTACATTCCAATCTCTACCTCTCAACAAATTTGTAGCCGTATAAACACACAAATATTAGGCTGTTAACACAATGATAAAAACTCTGAAGGAGTACAACCTGTGAACCTCACCATCACATTAAGTACACAATAGTTATAGTAAAAAACAAATTAAAGTACCTTTATGCGTATTGACGTGTTGTCTCAATTCCTTTATGCTCAAGAATTGTTCCTGACAAATCCTGCACTTGTAATGATATTCAACTACCTGAAACAATAAATTAATCAATGCAGACAAATAAGTATGAAAGAAAAGCTTACACTCTTTTCTTATATTTTATTGATTGTGGACTCTACGCCAATTTAGTATAATTTAGATATCTGTTTCATATTCTATTTTCAAATCAGCTGCAGGGAATCATCTTCGAACTGTTACAACTTGGATGTTGATCTGTATGTATTTATGTCACACAAATGTTTATTTATATATTAAAATAATAATTTTGAAGACCCAGTACTCTTTATTTGAATGAAAGAAATCCCTCAATCTGCCTTTGTTAATTTTGTATAGCTTAAAATATTTTTTAATTTATACATACAGTGATGAGATTTTTTTTTAAATAAACAAATCAACCGTATAATATTTACTTCATATATATGTATTATTAAAACAATAAGAAAGATATAATTTATTTTCTTTACAAAACTCTGTTATCATTTTAATATCGCTCTATATTCATCTCACTCACTTCCTCTGTCTAACTTTGTCTTTCATCAACTGTCATAGACTTTTTTTTATTTCCTGTATTTTAATTACATGTTATTCTACTATGATTTTATTTTATTTTAGTTGTAGTAAAATGTGTTATTAATTGTTTTTAAACTTGTACTTGAACTGATTAAGAAACAAACTTTGGAATTTATTTGATAGTAATAATTAACTTTCGAAAATTTAAAATATGAAAGATCATGAAAAAAAGAAGGCCTTAGAACCTTATTTTATGATAGTATTTCTACTCTATAAAGCTCATTGCTCATAGGTTATAGTATACTGATATTTTTTTTTTTTTTTAATACTTTAATGATATATATACTCAGTACTACAATAACTAAAGACGTAGAGACAAGAAGAAATCAATAAAGACAAGGGTTGACATGGATGGAAATGTATCACATATAGAAAAAATGGACCCCATTGGATGAAAAAACTCGAAATAGAGAAAAGTGAAAAACAGTTGGGACCTACGTCGAAAAGGACCATTTCAATTTTAACATTATTCGATGTCATAGTTATTAAATGTTGCCATTTATTTTTTATATTATTTTACAAATAAGTTAGATATATAATTAAATATAAATAATATTCAAATAACTTATATAATCACATTAAATTTGTATAATATGTACATAATAATAATAAAACCTGACAATAGTAATGATGTTTATAGTTTGTTACAAAAATATTTATTTATAATGTTTAAAGTTTTATAAATTAATTAAATTTAAATCCATCCTGTTGTTTTCACAGACAGACAACAGTTTGGTAGTCATTTATTTTGCCTCCGTACCAACAATAATGACAATATGAATAATTCATTTCCAAAATCTATTCAATATAGAGATTTAGAATTTAGATGCGAAGTTACTGTTTATCTATACTTATATGGATTATTAAGTATATCATATAATATTCATCTAATTAAAATATAATATCATCATAGTAGAATGAAGGTGGCGTTTTATTTATAGTATTTCTATATCATTCAATGTAAAATAATTCAAAACTTTTGTTATGCCTTTCATCATAAATCATATAACATTATACATACTGTATTATGTATAGACCAATATTTAACATTTTTTTATATAATTTGGAAAGCCTGATTAATGTCAATGTAAAAACTGACTGACATTTTCCTGATCGCTTATGTCTTATATCTGCATATGCGTGACATGTTATAATAAACAAATGTGTGTCCAAACGTAGCTGCCCTCTAATCCCAATGATGGGACATTAAATCCGACACGATCAGAAAGAATTCAAACACCAATGACTTAACGTGCTTTCCGAGGCACGGAAGTGTATACATTTCGAACTTTTAGCCAGAAAATGTATGAAACAAGTGTATACATTTCGAACTTTTAGCCAGAAAATGTATGAAACAAGCATCACGGGGTCTGTAGTGTAGTAGCAGTAGTCTGTAGTGTTATAAGCTAAACCTAAGGCTATTGGGATGAATTTAGACTAACTAGAATGTTTTGGCAATAATGGGAAAAAATATTATAATAGGTTTTAAAAATATATAGCTACATATTTAATAAATACAAATAGTCACTGTACATACAGATGCCAGACTCCTAGCGATGGCCCTCTTGCTGGATCGCACATCTTCTTCCGAATGGCTCTTAAGGTGGGCCAGCAGGTTGTAGACACTTATACAAGGACGCATGCACACTTGGCACCGGATGTTCCCTGCAAATACAATTAGTTACTCTATTTTAGTTTTCATAATCAACAAAACCAAATTTCAACGAAAATATGATGATATAAGTATTATCTAAACTAACTAATAATTACAAAGACACAGGCAAGCTAATGCATCACTGGTGATAAGTGGTCACCATCATATATAGAAATTGCTACCACAAGAAGTTAACACATGTTCGTCCTACCATTTTCAATATCAAATCGTCAGCAATTATAGAATCTGAGTTGTTTTGCCCCTTCTGCCTGTCATTACTTAAGCTCTCTCACTATTCTAACAGGAATGTTTATTTTTTTGTTAGAACTTCTAACTTGTCATTGGTGAGTGGGTAGTAGAAGTAATTGCACATCTTGACATCTGCAACTACTTCTTCGTTGGTACTAAATAATATAATCTTACTTTTATCATTCTTCTTAAATCCCCTCCAAGAAGTCTGATAGCAGGGAGCACAGGTTCTACAACTGGCCACCTCTTTCAAATATTTCTTATTCTCCTCATCTGTCTCTTTAACATTGTCACTGTAAACATTTTTTTGTTAGGTTAGAATGCGTAAATCTTAACCGATTCAAACCTGTGTAGGTTCAAACCCGGGCAAGCACCATTAAATATTCATGTGCTTAATTTGTGTTTATAATTCATCTCATGTTTGATGGTGAAGGAAAACATCGTGATCAGAATCAGACACTTGCATATGTCTAATTTCATTGAAATTCTGCCACATGTTTATTCTACCAACCCGGATTGGGGCAGCTTGGTGGAATAAGCTTCAGTGGGACATTAACAGGCTGTTACTGTATGTTGTATCATTATATGTATATGATTATTTATTTCTTATATAAGTTTACATGTATATATGTATGCATGCCTATGTGTATATGTATATATAAGAGTATAAATGTTGGTATATTACACATTAAATTTACAAATATTCAATAAATTTTAAGTATAAGTTGTTCGCACACCACCCAATTAGTTATCCTGGCTAAATAAAAACATAAATATTTCTCTTTACAGAGGTCTGCCTGGAAGAGATAAGGCCGCCTTTGCATACTATATGTACTACTTGTTCTTTTATATGTTTGTAAATTGTGTGCAATAAAGAATTATTAAATAAAAAATAAATATTAAAGAAATGTTATTTTATCTCACAAAATACATATTATATATAAAAATGTATGTTGGTACTGTTGGTATTTGTGTTGAAGTCTATTCTGTGATTATATTTTGCCGAAACTACAGACAGAAATTAATAAGTTTCCTCGGCAACATAATACCTAAAATATATAAAATCATTGAAATTGTAACTACTTGACTCAATATATGTGTTTTTGTAATGTTTGTACTATTGACCGTACATGCTAGTGAACATAAAACATATGTGTGATCATTATAAACCAACCTTTTCTTGTCAAACATTTTGTACACTAATGATAATTTATCTTCAGGCTTATATACAACTAAGGTCTCAACTTCTTTATTGACCTCTTTGGTTAATAAAACTTCATCCTTGTGATGAAATGTTCTACGTTTTTTGTAATCAGATATTCTGAATGTATTGAGGACTTTCTTTTCTCTGTATTTCGGAAGAACGGACTGCACAACTTCCGATCTTTTGTCTTCATTTTTGTTTTCAACACAAATTTTACTGTACACAGTTGTTTCCACTTTACCTGAAAAAAAAATTATGTTTATTTTAATTAGTACATAATTATATAATGTACAGTTTATATCTAAGTTTCATTTTTGAAAAATAGCAGTCTTTTTTTTTTGGAAATAGTTACGCAGACAGATGGCAAATAGGCCACCTAATTTTAATTGATCAAAACAAACCATAGTACAATACTGGTGGTAGAGCTTTGTGCAAGCTCGTCGGGATGGTACCACCCACTCATCAGATATTCTACCGCAAAACAGCAGTACTTGTTATTTTTGTGTTCCGGTTTGAAGGATGAGTGAGCCAGTGTAATTACAGGCACAAGGGACATAAAATCTTAGTTCCCAAGGTTGGTGGCGCATTGGCTATGTAAGCGATGGTTGACATTTCTTACAATGCCAATGTCTAAGGGCGTTTGGTGACCACTTACCATCAGGTGGCCCATATGCTCGTCCGCCTTCCTACCGTAACCGTAACAGCCTGTGAATGTCCCACTGCTGGGCTAAAGGCCTCCTCTCCTCTTTTTGAGGAGAAGGTTTGGAGCTTATTCCACCACGCTGCTCCAATGCGGGTTGGTAGAATTCACATGTGGCAGAACTTCAGTGAAATTAGACACATGCAGGTTTCCTCACGATGTTTTCCTTCACCGTAAAGCACGAGATGAATTATAATCACAAATTAAGCACATGAAAATTCAGTGGTGCTTGCCCGGGTTTGAACCCACGATCATCGGTTAAGATTCACGCGTTCTTACCACAGGGAGGTCTCGGTTATGTCCCCTGAGCCTGTAGTTACAGTAGCTCTTCAAATTGGAACACAACAACAGATAAATATTGTTGCTTGGCAGTAGAATATGTCATGAATGGGTGGTACCTACCTAAATAGCTTGCACAAAGCCCTATCATGAAGTAATTAACAATTTACCTGTCATTTTGTTATGTATATTTCTTAATACAATTGTTCTTTTTGATGATACAGTCTGTTCTTTCTCTGCTCTTAGAGGATTGTCAAAATGTTTAAAGTGTTCTAAGCACAGATTGTTCCAATTCTTTAGTTTTCTCGCATCCCATTCATCCTTCTTCATAGCTCGGACTGGTAGACACAAGGGATCGTCATAATCAGGTATTTTAATGTTAAGTAACTTTCTATTAAGAAAAACTGACTTTGAATCCGACTTTTTATATTTGCGTTCGCTTTTTACCTCGGTTTTATGAACGTATGATGATTCGAATCGACGTCCGCGAGTGGCATTCTGCCGCGGAAAATGTTGAAGTTTTCTTTTTCTAGTTCGTGTTGGTAGGTCTTCTGTGGGATCATAATCTGAGTCTTCTTCTTTCTTTCGTCTTTTTCTAGTGGGTCTCTCGTTAGGAACCCTTTCAACAAGCAGTGTAGTTTCCATTAAAGCAGGCTTAATATCGGATTCATTTTCAACATTCTGAACACATTGTTGAACAATATCTGCATCTTCATCTAAAAATTCTATATCACAATCTTCGTCCTCAGTCATGTTTTCGTAACTATTTAGTACTTAGTATTATTAAAGACTTTTTAAGCTAATGAATAAGAGAATCAATAGGTATTGGGTATACACCTACGTTCTTTCCTAAATGAAATGAACATATATTTTTAAAGTTGAATTTAGACACAACGTTGACGTATTTGACATTATGACATGGCTTGACAAATTATAATAAAATGGTTATGTACTCTGTAATGATAATGACAGCATGAGTTAATAATAATAATTATTAATAATCTCAAGCTTCAATAAAAAAAGTACGTAAGTACTTTGTCGGTATCCCATATCGTTGATAACAATTGAAGCAGCTTGTTGTTTTATTCATATACCATTATTTTATAAAATACATCACACTTCTAATGAGCAAACAAAAGTATTGCCATAGATGATTGCCATAGACAAGAAACTATGTTGAGTATTAAAATGAATTCTTAATCTGTGCTATAAATTAGAACGCAAGTATTTTTGTCAACATGTCGGACAAGTTAGTGTATTTTTATAATTATCTAAGAAATTAACTTTCTATTGTAATAATTTAACGTTTTAAATACAAATATTGTGAATACATTATTGAAAACTGTTTGACCATTGAAATTTAATACACGAGCTCAAGTGTTTAATTTACAATTTATCCACAAAGAAATTACGTGCAATGAGCCTTAATCAATAAGAAATTGTTTTCTTCACAGCGAGGACCTACTCGGCGATGATTTAGGAGACCACAGTCTCGCAGATTATAACCTCGGTAATGAAGAAGAGGAACAGCTTCTCGCTGATGATTATGACAGTGGCCCGTCACAAAATGTTCCCAGTTCGAACAATTCCTCATACAATGAATCAGTAGACACAGTACCTACGGTGCAAGGCATTGAATATGCTCAGGTACGATATATAACCAAAAAAATAACAAGTTTTACATTATAAGTTTGTATTTGTTTCCAGGAATATTAAACAGACTATCCAGTTTGTTTAAACAGCTCATAAGGAAAACGTAACAAGATTTGGTTTGCTTATATGACATTAGCCTTATAACAGCATTTAAATAATCCCTTTCTTAAAAATAAAATATAATAAATAATTTAAAATTAAATCTCATTTGATAATGATTAGTATTAACCTTTTTTAATAAATTCCACACTTCTGGTGACAAGAGCTGGCGCTAATTTAGCCCTAAGGCTGAGTCTAGCGGTGTAGAGAGGCAATAGTGCCAGCGTCTTGGGTACAAAGCCACAGGACAATTTTTTAGACGGATTTATTTTAGATAGATTTTATAAAAATGTTTGTACATAAATATAAAAAAATTAATTAATATAAATTTAATAATTGATAAAATTTAATGAATAACATTGACAATAATTGTACAACGTCTAAACAGCCAGGGCCATACACACAACCAGAGCCAGAATGTGTTGTCCCCAATATAATAGTGGAAGTACCGAACGTAACACAAACGGAGCACACAACATATGCAACATTCAATGAGCCATATGAGCAAGAACATGCTGTACCACCGGCCATTGTAAGTTATCAATACTAATATTATAAATGCAAAAGTCAGTCTGTCTATTATGCTTTCACAGTTAAACCACTGTACCGATTTTGATGAAATTTTTTATGAATCAAGCTTGATATCCAAGAAAGGACAAGTTATATATTTTTAACTTATATCTGTCACTCTCCAAAAACATGCACTCGGAGCAGCGGGCAAATACTAATATTTATATATTTTTACCATTTATTTATCGAGCAACGTAGTACATGTTGACACAGAAGCAATATACCAACTTAACATAACAAGATAAGCATTTCTGCTATTATAGATATATATTTATATATAGGCATATTCTTTTAGTAATTTATCCCTTATATATTTAAATATAATAGATCAAAAATAAAAGTTTTTATTAGTAGTGAATCTTGTTATATAAATTACTTTATGGCTGTTTTTTGTAGTGAAAGAAATTTGGAATTTCTCCACTCACAGTCTGCCTTGTGTCAGTTTTTGCTATAGTTCCAGCTGTCTCGATTCACAGCAGCAGCAATATTTTAACTCATGTCTATTATGTTTAATATTGTATAATACATACTATAAATATGCTTATTTCGGAATAAGGAAGAATCTGGTGCATAGTGATATTGGTGACTAATTATGCAGTATTCCTAAAGTAATCCACTTGATGGTGTAGATTTGCGCAAGTCTGTTTGAGTATGTATCACCTACTCATCATTTATTCTACCGTCAAACAACACTCCATGGTATTGTTGTGTTCTGGCTTAATGAGTGTTGTAAAGTAAGTGCGATTACATGCTTAAGGGACATACCATCTTAGTTCCTAAGGTTTGTGATGCATTGGCAATTCATATATAATACATTGCCAATGCATCTATATATGGTTAATATTTCTGACAATACCAATGTCAACAGGCTGTGGTGGTACTACTATAAAAAAAAACCCTTGCCTTTCATCTTGTACGATTACTTGGAGTGCTTCATACATAAGTAATTGACTATGTAATCAATTTTCTTTCAGCCGGCCGCCCCCGTGGAGTCACCACAAATCGTACCGTCGGAGTTGCCCCCTGCACCGAGTAAGTATCGAGATTTGATTTTCAAATTACTAAGCTATTTCATAATTTATTAAAATAACAGATAATTTTACCACATATATATTTCTTAACATGCAAACTAATAAGTTTTAGCATGAATTAGTTAGGAAAGCCATATCACAATACAATAAGCTATATTTTATATATATTTTATAGTATAAATAAATAATAATGTTTGCTTGTGTTGTTCCAGAGTCCGTCAGCCAACGCTCCCCGCGCACACGCAACATTCCCGACTCGCTAGGTGACTGAACTGTTCCTATATTGATAGTAACATGCCACTGGCTGGTGTATTGTAGATTATCAGAATATAAATCGAATAGATCTGGTAAATTAATTGCAATGGCTATACATCTGGTTCTGGCCGAGATGGCCCAGTGGTAAGAACGCGTGAATCTAACCGATGACCGTGGGTTCAAACCTGGGCCATCACCACTGAATTCATGTGCTTAATTTGTGTTTATAATTCATCTCGTGCTTGACGGTGAAGGAAAACATCGTGAGGAAACCTGCATGTGTCTAATTTAATTGAAATTCTGTCACATGTGTATTCTACCAACCTGCATTGGAGCAGCGCGGTGGAATATGTTCCAAACTTTCTCCTCAAAAAGGGAGAGGAGGCCTTTAGCCCAGCATTGGGACATTCACAGGCTGTTACGATTACAGTACGGCTATACATCCGTAAAAATACCGTAAAATTTCCTTTTTTTTATGGCTCAGGACGGAAAAATTCCATCAAGTTGACCAACATAGCTTTCTATAAAAATGTTCTTAGTTTTCTCGATGTATATAAAAAATGGAAATATTGCTACTTTAGCTATTTAATGTATATTTAGAAAATTTTGCAAAGATTGAGTTGAAATTTTACAATCTATAAGTGGCTCAGTTTATTTGATTTATCATTAAATACTTCTTTTTTATATGTATTAAAATGTCTACAATTAAAAATTATACAATCTAACAGATAAAGTGTTCGTACCGCGGAATTCATACAACGGTCGCGGTCGCAGCTCGTGGAGGAACCCGCACTACCGACAGAACCATCCCTACAGACGTAATAACACTTTCAGGGTGAGTTTTTATTTTAAAAGTTTTTTTCTTATTTGAATATGGAACATTATTACAAAATTAATATACAATATGAAATACCACAAAAAAAAAACAAGTAACAAAATATCGTAATTAATTAATCTACTTCAAATTAAAATACTAAAATAATTAATATAAAAAATAATTTTGTTTGTATCCCCTTTATTTGGTTTAATCTTTAATTTCATCGTCCTTATTACTTTCAGGGTAATTTCGCTCAGCGCCCGTCGTTCCCTCCGCCAAACATTCGACCACCGATCCCAAACCAGCTACCAAATAGACCAGATATACCAGACAATCGTCCGAATTTACCGCAAATGCCTCGAGCATTATCACCCGAGCGACCCCTTCCACCTCCCGAAATAATCCAACCTTCGAATCCACCAATTGAGAACCGACCGTTCAATCAAAACTTCCAAAGATTCCAGTTCAGGAATGAGGAGCCGAACTTTGTGCCAAACATTCGGCCCAACTACGAACGTCCAATGTTCTACCAACGTCCTTACAACCCGAGACAATTTGGCCCAAGGGATATGATGCCCAATAATATGCCCCAAGTCATAAGACAACCTTTACCATTAATGACAGTGAACCTGCCAAAGGGCAGGGAACCGGAAGTAAGAATGTTGCCAGTTTTGCCTCCGAACTTACCGAACTTACCCCCTGGAGGGCTAGCAGGGAAGAAAGTTTTGATCAATCCTCACTTTAAAGGGAATTTTCAACCGCCTGTTGAAGGTAAGCGTTACTTCTATTAGTTTAAGTTCATCCATTCCATCAAAGAAAATATTTCAGCATCTTATATGAAACAATTTCATTTTGGAATCAGCTCTATGCCTCAAAAACAACAAATACGTAAATATACTATATCTGATATAATACAATAATGAAAGCTATAAGATCTCCATGTCAAATATATTATAAAATGAACTACTCAAGTTACCATAAATACTCCTTTTTTTTAAATAAAAAAATATCAAATCATGTGTGTGTTACTGCTGTACCAAACCTTCCAAATCTCCTTATGAGGACATAAGGATGTTTGGAAATTATTCCACGACACTGCTTCATGGGGTAAATGGCTACACATTTGGCAGAATTTAATCTGACCCGTAGATTTAATTTCCTTTGTAAAACAAAATGAATTATACAATTAAGCTCAAATTATTTGTATAAATTAAGCTCAAAAATTAATTAATTAATCAAATAAATTAAATGTTTCATACATTTGGTTAAGATTCATGTGTTCTATCAACTGGGCCATATCGGTTTTTTTAATATAACCCTTTTATATTTGACTAAATTTTATTTAAAATTGTAATTGGTGATCTTATAATTCCTATTATATCGATGAAATGTACCAAACATATTTTCATTACAATACATTTAGTGTTGCCATGAACTTAGGGTAACTTTGAAGCAATCGTTTTTTTTTTATTTGAGAAAAATCGAGTCGAACTTTTTTGTAATTTTTTTTAGGATTAAAAAGAAAACATACAATGCTAACGGATCAAGTTATTTATTTTTTTATTAAATCTTAAATTCAGAACTGGAATATAAACCGTACAACCTAAACTCGCGAAAATTAAAATCATAATTTCACGCGCCTTTTTTAATGCATCGTTATTGTTTCGCAGTGGCAACACTCATGCAATCTTTGACATTGACATAAATTCTACAATCTATGTTCAAAGTTCGACCACGGCTCAAAGTTACCCTAATAGGCTAGAGTACGTTATAATACAATAATATTTTCTATCATAGGGCTCCCAACATACGTTCCGACGAGAATACAAAAAAGTCCGCCTCTCAGTCCAACACTGGAGAGTAAATTCGGTAACAAATCGTTACGTTTTGTATGCACGTTTGATTTTGTACCCTAACGCCTTATAATAAAGTCTGCTTTCTCGCTTTATATTATCATGCACCATTTTCACATTTATTTTATTTATAGTTTTTCCATTACTTAATTTTTATCTTTATATTATTGTGGGTTTTCCAATATTTAACCAGTGAGAAAAAGTTACGAATAAAATAATATTATATAAAAATAAACAAAAAGAATACACACAGTTCAGTACCTTTTTCTACTCTGTTTGTCAAATGATTGTTTTTTTTTTGTTTGGTAGCAATTGACTAGCTTTAGTTTTATCAATAAAAAATAAAAAAAAAGGTTAGAAAGATAAGCTTCGGAACATGCCAATTTGTATATGTTTTCCTTCGAATTGCGACCTCTGTAAATGGTAAATATTATTAAATTTAAATAATTGCTATTTAACAGTTAATTACAGTCTCGACTCGACATAGTCTGGGTAATATGATATTGTCTAATATAATTTTATACTTACAATAATATCATGAGAGATAAATAAGAAATAAAATGAAGGTTATATGTAAAAGGTTATTTAGTTAAGGGTTAATATTATTACAGATAAATTATCCTAAAATTGTTGATTAAAGTGATGAGATTTACAAATGCTTTAAGAAAAAAAAAACATATTTTTTTCATAACTGACCAGTAACCAAAATACAAAGTTGTGTCTATCCGTTCTGAAATGCACTGCGAAACAAAGTTTCATATAAATTTGCGTATTCTTTCTTGCATTAAACTATAAATAGAAACAATAGTTACTTTATATTACAACAATATTTAGTTAAATATTTGTTTATTTAAATTTTCATATTCAGAGTTTGTTAAATGTTTGTTCTATTGTCTTTTGCACTCGGCTGTTTTTTTTTTTTTTGTAATAGTAAGTTCGTTCTTACTAGAAGTAGTATATTATATAATATTTTTCATGATAATATTCTCGCACTATTCTCCTTGCATGTGTATTGTTTTAACGAGTGTGGTGAATCATCAGTAAGCTGAGACAGCATATAGCATAAAATATTGCTGTTTCTGTTTAATATTTAAGGTTAGGATTAAGATTTTATTAAAAAAAAGTTTAAAAAAAATTATACTTATAGTTAACTTTAATATGTTTTTATATTTAAAAAAAAATCATGAATATTGTAAGGATTGTAATAAGTTAATTTCATATGTATCAGCATCGCTTGTTATATTAAAAAATATATATATGTAACAGCGTGGGGTTGATCACGTGGGGCAATTGGTTGTCGGAGCCGTTATCAGACATGTTGTAGGCGTAAAGTAAAAGTTCAGTCTCGTACGACTATTGTTTATTTGTTCGCGTACAATCGATAATCAAAAAATAACAATTAACCGCGCCGATTAAAGTGGTTGGAAACGCAGCAAGTTCGATACAAGAAGACGACCGTTCGCCCCGGAGTCCCTTTCCCAAGTATCACGCACGAGAGCGTTCAGCAAACCTCAAGTGTCCGATGTTAAACCATTAACGACTCATTATTCATTAACTGTCAAGTGGACACTCGAAAATCCTGTATCGACCTTACTCAAGCGTACCACTTGACGTTTCCGAGAACAGCTTATAGACGGCGTTGTACTTAAATTATGGCGTCTTATGTTTGTACTTTATATGTATACTTATTAGATTATATAAATATCGTGACACAATGACATTTCTATATTTACATTTATTTGGAATTTGTATAAAATTCGTATTTAGAGACTGGGTCATAAAATTAATTATTTATCACTCGTTTTTGTTCTACGTACCCCTTAGAAGCATCAGTTTGTTTGTTTACTACGTATATTATAGTCATGGAGAGGTACAAAATTTGAGTCGTATTTAATATATATAAGTAGCTGGCCGTTTGCATTCTTGGATTAATTAAATTTTTTTTTTTTTGGGAATCGAAAAAGTTAAAAAGTAACAGTTTTAAAAATTTCCTGGGTCCTGATGCAGGATACTTTTTAACTGTTGTACCAGCACTAACGGCGCTCCCCCGCAGGGCCCATCAAGGACATCGACGACGCGGCGGAGCGGTTCATCGCCGAGCAGCGCAGCGCCCTGGCGCGCGCGCAGCGCCGGCACCGCGCCGAGCCGCAGAGGTGACGCACACGCGCACGCGCATACTCGAATACTGACACGAACACACACACGCGCACGGGCACGCACACGCGCACGCGCATACTCGACATTTGACACGAACACACACACGCGCGCATACTCGACATTTGACACGAACACACACACACACGCGCGAACGGGCACGCACACGTGCATACCCGCGAACGCGTGTATACAAAACTTTACCGCTTAGCATAATATGAATATTAGGCTATATATTCGTCTTCTGTCTAGATCATTTACATTATTTTTTCTTTGTATCGCCTATATTTAAAAGTGGTCATCAAAGATAAAAAAAGCTCCAATAATGGGCGTGCCCTCAGAGATGTCGATATGTAACGTTCCTTAATAAATATAATAAATGTATTGATTAATCGATTTCATCGATCTTATTTTGATGACAAGTATTGAGATCAATCTAAAAGTTAACGTAAGTCTCATATTCGTTCCAGGTACATCGAGAACACTACAATAGAGATAGAGAA
This sequence comes from Nymphalis io, assembly GCF_905147045.1. Classification (NCBI taxonomy): domain Eukaryota; kingdom Metazoa; phylum Arthropoda; class Insecta; order Lepidoptera; family Nymphalidae; genus Nymphalis; species Nymphalis io. The sequence continues at coordinate 9,668,333 of NC_065910.1, read as the reverse complement.
CGATCTCGCACGCAGCTGCGAGGATCGCGAGCTGTTGCGGAAACAGGAGGAGTTCATCAACGCCAACAGAGCTGGTCTGCGGCGACGGTACGCATCTCATATAGTGTTGTGTAGTGTTTATAAGAAAGTAAATTGACAATAATTGTAATGTAAGCACGCGATGGGTTGTAGTTAAAGTCAACATCGCTACGGCTTACGGGTCTCTAGCGATCTGACCTTTTGGGCTGAAGTGGTACCCACTTTTAGCTTGATGTTTAATTGGAGGGGAAAATTGAAGAATTATAAAATTTTTATTTAAAAAAAAAAGGTTTTCGTTGGTCACTTAATATCATGTGCCATCCAATGGTTGAAAAAACAAGTATACATAGATAGCGACAGGAGTATTTGTTTAAAGATGAATTACAATCGTGGAGGCCGCTGTTACAGTGCGTATATAGGAAACTGTTACAGTCGTCGATACGAACGAGTACACCGCTGCAGCTCGTAGGACACGTGTTGTGTTGCAGGATGCGCTCGCCCTCCCCCCCGCGCTCGCCGTCCCCGCGCCGCAGCCCCGAGCGCCGCCCGCGCGCCAGCGACGAGGTGAGCCCCCCCCCCCCCCGCCGAGGTGAGGTGACGTCACCGAGCGTAGTGTAACAGTGTTGTGCGCGCAGGAGAGCGAGTACCGGCGGCGCGTGCGCGAGCAGGAGTGTCTGCGCGAGCGCGTGCTGCGCGCCAAGGAGCTGCGGCGCCGGAAGAGCGCCGCCGCGCTGCAGCGGGACCTGGCCGACAGGTGCGCCACATCGGACGTTGCTGGGCGTCGTAGCAAACTGTCGTGATGATCTGTTCAGTGATTAACACTTGAGGGCGTCACAAACAAATAAATAATAATAATAATATCCTGGGACATTTTTCACACTCGCCCATCTGATCCAAAATTAAGCTTGTACAGAGCCCGTGCTATGGAAACCAGCCAACTGATATACTATATATCCTACTTTTCTTTTGTAAATACATACTTATATAGATAATCACACCCAGACTCATGACAAACAGACATGTTCATGCACACAAATATCTGTCCTGGGTGGGAATCGAACCCACAACCTTCGGCGTGAAAGGCAAGTATCTACCAACCACGCCAACCGACTCGTCAAACAATAAACACACTCACTTTTGATTTAATTAAGATTCACATATTTCTATCCACCGATACGAGCTTATTATATAGCTTTTTAATAAACAATTCCTTAACTGAAACAATTGAAAACGATAAAATTTTAATCGATTAAATTAAATACAGATATAAGGATCAACCGGACAAAGAAGTTCCAAAGGAAGAAATAAAACAAACCGATACAAAGGAAGATAAACAGAGCATCGCATTTACAAACGATACTCAACAAGTGAAACCGGACACTACTAGGAAGACACCGGAGAGAGAGAAGGAGACGGAGATAGCAGAAGAGAAGAAAGAGACTAGAGATAGGTCTCCCATCAAGGTCGTGGAGAGCGCTGAGGCTAATTCTACTTGTGGTTAGTATTGGAAGCAACTTTTCTAACTCAACGAAAACATGTGTACAAATATGGACTTTATCCCTATGAGCTACTCGTATCTCTAAATAACTGGTGAATCAAATGAGATAAGAAAAAAAACAAATAAGTGTAGAAGACAGAAGTATAGTACCCGTACTTATTATAGTTATTTTAAATATAATAATATAAGTATGCGTCTGTAAATTTTTAAAACTATACTTCATATCGGCCATGTTTAGTACGCTCCACCTACTAAGGCCATTTTCACAATTATCGCCTTATATCAACATATTTAGTAACGCTTCGGTCTTATCGTACTTAATATATGTGAGCCATTACTTTAACTCCCAAATTGTATTGCGTAGATTTTAAGAACGTTATTAATTGAATTATATGAATGTGATTCCGCTCGTCCAGAGACGCTGACCCCCCCGCCGCCGTCGCCCGAGCGCGGCGCGACCCCCCCGCTGCCGCCGCCCGCGCGCGCGCCGCTCGACAGCGACGACGACCTCGACCTCATCCTCGACGACATCGACGACATCCTCTCCGACGACGACGACTCCGGCCGGTTCAAGGAGAAGGCCAGCAAGTTCGTGCATGTCTATATAATTCGATCGAGTTTGTCTTTAGTTATGTTTAACTATGGAATGACCTGAGACCTGATGTACAATGTTGGTGTCTTCTAATCCAGAGTAAACAGGTTTTTTTTAGGCAAGCGTGCTAATTCAGACCGTATCGATGCTTAACATCAGGCAAGTCAATGGTCAAACGCTGGCCTATTGATTGTAAAAATATTTTTTTTAAATGTCGTTTTTTGAATGTATTTAAAAGTAAAGCAAAAACAAATTAACGAGTAAGATGTAACTTCTTTCAAAAAATTCTTTGTGCCTATCCATTTTTATCACAATAAATAATTACAATCAGGTACTCCAGTAGTGACAATAAGCTACTATTATAATAACAAAACTAAAAGACAGAAATAATTCAGAATGTTTTTTTTCCCCCAACTGATTAGCTTATAACTGCATAGTTGTGGGATAATAATTTTATATTAGTTTAAGTTTTGCATTTCGTGCAAGTTTACACAAGACATTTAAAAATATATTTTAATTGATAAAATATGTTATTGTTTTCGTTGTCTATATCAAAGTTCAAAATTAAAATAAACATGTCACTTTTCAGGGACGAAGGGCCAAAAACAGTTGAAAAGCAAGTCGACCTCCGCTCAAAATTACCTCCTAAAGTCGCCGAACCAAAGAAACCGAGACAGAAGATCACTTTTAACGACAACAGTGAAGATAAACGAAAGAAAGGTAGGCTCGTCTATATATATGTATATACCTGTGTGCCGTATATATACATATTATCCGTACATGGTTCTGCGTCGAAATTTCTTCCGACCGTGTCGGATTGCCGTCTCATCTCGCATTGTGAGTGTGAGGGAAATAGAGAGTGCATTTGTGTTTACGCACACACTTGTACATTATAATATACCCTGCGCGGTTAGTCTCTTGAGAATATTCGTCGTAAAATCGACGAAATCGTTTTGGAAGAAATCATCATCATCCGTATTTTTTTTTCGCTGGAAAAAAGCATTTACGTGTGTCCCCCACATGAGGTGGGGGGGGGGTATGTGCGACTCCCTGGCGCTGATGGCGTTGGAATACCCACTAAAATACCAACGGTACCCACTCCGTCTTTTACTACCGTGACGATCATCATCCTTATGGGCTAGCTGTAAAGGCTGCAAAAGTCTTGATTTTAAATCAGTCAGACCAATAAAAAGTTGTTAAGTTTTCTATAGAAAAATTCTCAGTAGCACTTCTGTGTTTAGCATACTATGAGAGTGACGGAATAAAGAATGCTAGGCGAACACTTATGCTTTTGCGCTATAATGTTATCAAAGATCTGTAAATCTCATTTTGTATTTAATATTAATCTATTCCATGTATAATTGAACATTTTAATAATGAAAAATATATAACATATTGATTAATGTTTGTAATGTTTTCAGATAAATCACCAGTACGGCGATCTGGCTTGGGAGCGAACAAAACAAACCACGCTGTAAAAGCTGACACAAAAACCGATAAGGTGATACATTCATATTGGAGTATGTTCGTAACAAAGCAATATGTATATACAAACATTTAACATATATATTGATTTCTAGTTGTATTTCTAAATTTTTTCGCAAATTCTTCGTAGTTTATTCAAGACCTCGCGTCAATTCTGATATTGAAGTTGTTATTTTTGTCTTTACTTCTCTCGCGAATGGAATAAGTTATAAGTTATTAACTTACGATTTAGATTAAATGTTTCTTATGATAATGTTTCTAAAATATTAGGATATTGAGATGTCATAGTAAATATTTTCTTATTGAGTACTACAACTTTAGTTAGATTGGTATAGCCGTGATATAATATTTGAATAGTTATGTGTATTCTAAACCTAAAATATTTTATTACAATTCATTGGAGGTTTATACCCAGCAATGGGTAAAGTAAAAAGTGAAAGGAGGCTGAAATGGTCATGACGATAATGTTGTCACTGGAATATCACGGCTTTTACAAGATATCTGTGACGTTAAACCTAATTTTTTTTAAATAAAAAGATACAATATGCTTTATATATCACTCATATATTTTCTTAATTTTAGGCAAAATCGAAAGTGGAAGTCAACGCCACTACGATTAAGTCGAGGCAAAAGATTACATTTGACAAAAAAGATGTAAGTAGATTAGAAAATACGTGACGTCGGCATTCGCTTAGCCTAGGTAGCTTACATTGTCGAGTTGTCATTTTAACTGACCGCGCCCGCTCGTTGCAGGCCGGCCGGCCGGCGGCGCCCGCGCGGCGCGTGGTGCTGCGCAAGGCGGCCGCCGCCGACCCCTCGCAGCCCACCCCGTGCATCTTCAGCCGCGCCGTGCGCACGGCCATCGCGCCGCCCGCCCCCCCGGGCCCCCCGCCGGCCCCCGCCGCCCCCGCCGCCCCCGCGGGCCCCCCGCCCGCCGCGCTCGTGCGCAACCTGCCGCCCGGCATCACGGACACGCGCCTGCGCACGCTCGCCGCCGACTCGCAGGTAACGTGAGGGGCAGCGGCCGGCGCTTTGGTGACTGACTGACGTCCCGTATCTAACTGACGAAACTTCGATTAAATTCGATAGTCATATTTTCAATTAGTTTTCATGGCGGCAATATATAGCACCCAATCTTTGATTGAGAAATTTATTTGTCCAGTCATCCTTTAGAAGATTCTTACATATACATATGTATGTAAAATTTAATTACCTAATAGCTAAATATCGTATGAAATTTTACTTGAATATCATCGAGTTCCCGCGCTTTATTAAACGTTAATATATTTTCAATTAGATGTAAAAACTGACAATATACAAAAGGAATGTTCCTTCAATCACCAAAGCAAACCGATCCCGCCCACGTAGTCGCTTAAGTTACCTATATATATGCATATAACTTATGCATTAATTGTTTAAATTAAGTTTTCCATTCTTATCTGTGATATGAACTGTGATATTATTTATGTATCTATATACGTATTATATAATTGTACGAATAAGATAGATTATAAGTTAATAATGCGATTTTTCTATATTTATTTTATATATAATTATTTTTTTTTTTTTGTTTTAAGACCAACCATTAGCATCATTTTATTTAATCTGACAATGACTCTAAAAATATTATATACGTTGATTCGAAATAAAAATATTATATAAAAAAACTCCCAAGTTTAAATTCTTATTTTCAAGAGTTACAAAAAACATATCTCTAAAATAAGTTCGATATAGAGCCAGAAACTGAAAGCCGGGGTCTTATAAGAAAACGAATCCCTCATGATCAAACATATCTTGTTTAAAAGGTTATGAAAGCATTGTTTCGTTTGTTTAAAAGCAAAGTACGTCAAAACTAATAAAATCCCTAACAGAAGCTGGGCAAGTCAAACACAAAAACAACACCTATGTCGTAAAATTTGTTTGTCGTACAATTTACTGGTGGTAGAGCTTTGTGCAAGCTCGTCTCGGTAGATATCACCCACACATCAGATATTCTACCGCAAAACAGCAGTACTTGGCATTATTGTGTTCCGGTTTGAAGGGTGAGTGAGCCAGTATAATTACAGGCACAAGGGACATAACATCTTAGTTCCCAAGGTTGGTGGCGCATTGGAGATGTAAGCGATGGTTAACATTTCTTACAATGCCAATGTCTATGGGCGTTGGTGACAACTTACCATAAGGTGGCCCATATGTTTTCATATTATATTTAAAAAAAATATTAGGTACATACATGTTTAATTTTTATAACTATTGAGTTTCTTGCCGGTTCTTCTCGGTAGGGTCTACATTTCGAACGGATGTTAGCTTTATGTTTAGTATTCTAATATGGCGATTCAAAAGTGCGTTCATGTGCATATTCGTATAATGAATTAATCAATATTGAGCTGTATTAAAGTCATGTTAAACTCGCGATACGGTGCTTTCAGGTAGTTGTTTAGTAACCTGCTTGTTCAGTATATGTATATATAGTATATATATGTTTTATTCAATATAAATATCTCTACTGTAGTCTATACCAATTGAAGGGAGGAAAAGGTAAAAGAGAAAAAATCCTTTGATGATGATAAGTACAAATCCCGTGCGACAAACAATTCCATAAACTTTTATTTGATTACTATCCAAATTGTGATTGATTTACAAAAACATTACAATTTGAATACACTATTTGTGTAGTTTTACAATTTTCTCATCAACTGTCAATTATTAGCAAAGATTATTCATTTGTATCTAACACAGATAAATAATTAATTAATGATAAAATAACTAATTACTGGGAAAAATTATTTGAATTGGAATTTTATATCGGTAAGAGTATTATTTTCCGACTGAAGCTATATTTTTGGTTGAAGCTGAAGGTTATTATAACCCTAAGAAATTTAGTTCAAGATTTTCTAAAAGTAAATATTATTTTTATTTTATTGTAACTGTATACAAACAACAAGATGATTCACTTTGTCAAAACTGTGTTTGTTGAAACTTGTCAAAAATACATCCAAAAAAATGTCCATTAAAATATAATAAATATTGTTATTACTTAAACGCTATTTAGCAATCACAATAAGTTTATTTTTAATCAAGTAATGCGAAACTAGACCAGCAAAGAGACTTTCAAACACTCAAAATTTTGCTTATGCTTATTTACATTTTTTCTCTCTTCAATTGGAAATGTTAGATCAAAAAAAAAAAATTCAGTACCGAATGGTTGGTATTAACTTGTTATTTTTAATTATATTATTTTATCTTTTAAACATAAAGAAATCGCATGAATAAAAGTTTAGTTTATATAAAAAATAATACATTTATACTTAATTTATAAATAACATTATAAAAGTTTTAGTACTAGCTTGAACGAATTTGTACAAAAACATATTTGGTTGAAATTTTGTACATTTCTGTCGACTATTGTCTGATATAAAAATTTAAATGGTAAATGTTCAACTCTTACTTATAGTATGTAAACAAATTATAAAAAAATCAGATTTTTTTTTATTAAAAGATGTAATTCAATATTTATATTATTTGAATATATTACATTTTTTTACATACTATTTACATTTTAGAAGAAGTAGGAAAAATATTAATGTTTTTTTTAAATTATTTTACGCTATATATTGTCGTGATTTATTTGAGTTTTGTCTTATTTAAATACTGTGTAAAGAATTCCATGGTTGTTACAACATGATTCATCTCGTTCTGATATTGTTGTTTTTGGTATTAGAGGATGAAGGAACCATTCTATTGTTGAGTGTGTAAAAATATTTGAAATAAATTTCAAGAATTGTTTTCGTGCTACGTCCAAAAAGGAACTAATTTCGACTTTGATTATATTTTAATAATTATTTATCCAAGTATAGAATGATTGAAATAAATAATTATAATACTAAAGACCATGTAAAAAACCATATGTTATTATGAGGGTAGTTTTACAAAATATCACTATTTTGGTCATAAATAATACATTATGTAGCAAAGTGTAAATATTTTTATGTTTATTAAAATTATTTACATTTTTTGTGCCAAAAGTGTATCTAACGCTTTTGCATTTACCAGCATACTCGAGAAATTGCAATAATTGTTATGTAGTTATAGAGTGAATGAGAAAACCTTGTTAACTGCGTGTCAATTGAACATTTTAAATATTATAACTGTATATATATTAATGTATAAATAATATTGTTCCTATTTCCTCTAAATTGTATAAATGTTATATGTTATATGATATAAGTAGATGTAGTCTAAGAGCCAACAGTCAAAACCAAAGGATTAATGTTGCAGAGCTTAAGTTTGGATAAAGAGGAACGCAGCGCTATTATAATATTCAAAACGGGTCTCGCGGCTGAAAATTTTAAGAAGAAATTCAACAACAAGATGGTCGCCGCCAGTCGTTTGACTGTTACTTTACAATAGATAACGTATTTAAGTTAATTAATAGAATTGTTTAATATTCAAATATTTGTAAAGCCACTGCCACACCTGCTTTTTGCCATGTCGTTACAATTTTTAATCTGTTACTTAAAGGCGATGTATTATTTAGGTCTGTCGAGTCTTTAAGTGTCATCCTGACCGTTTTCTTATTTATCAGTAATTGTATAAAAAAATCACTGCCGCGTTGGTCTAGTGGCTAGATATAAGGCCGCTGACCAGGAAGTGCTGGATTCAGTTCCCAGGTCGGGCCATTAAAAAGTTATTGAGCTTTTCTGTTAGAAAATCCTCAGTAGCAGCCCGGGGTCTGGAAGTATATACACTCCTGTGCCTCGGAAAGCACGTTAAGCCTTTGGACCTGCGCCTGAACTTTTTCCGGTCGTGTCGGATTGCCGTCCCATCGGATTATGAGAGTTATGGAATAGAGAGTGCACCTGTGTTTGCGCATACACTTGTGCACTATAATATCTCCTGCACAGAAAGAAATCGGTCGGGAGGACCTTACTGTATATAAGAAAATATTACATGTTTTTATAAATTTATACTCTATGAAAAAAAAATGTATTTGTTAAAAAAATACCATAGACAATTATATTGTGTCTTTTAAATAAGAGAACTGTTAAACAACATTATAATTAAAAGATTATTTTAAAATACGCCTCTTATATTATCAACCTCAAATTTCTGAAACGCCGATCATAATCAGATTATTTAATTTGAATGACAATTGAGGTAATTAAAGTGTTTGTTTGTGGTCGTTCAGTCGCTCAGGTGTGACCGTAGCTTTACATATGTTTCTGCACGAGTATGTTGCATTCTTAAAGAATTTCACTAACATTGTTTTTTCCTCCGATAAAAATATACTTTATAGATATATATAAATAAAAGCCATGTATAATTATTATAATCCAATTTTAGTTTGAACATGTTGAACACATCTCTGTGTTATCATATAGTATTCGTTTACTATGAAAGTTAAAATATTTAAAAAAAGAATGTATAAATTAAAACTTAAACAACAAGATTTAGTCCGAGTAACTTTATTGTAACTATGATAAACATACACACATCATTTTTGCGCTTGATTATGTTAAATTTTAAATTCAAATTCATTACCCCGGTATCCGTTTTCAACGACTTTGACAATTCCCCTTTAATTAAATATTATTTTTTATATAAAGGTTATTTATTGTTTCAATATTGTTTAAAATAAATGATAGATAAAAAGATGAATGTTAGACAATTTATTACTGTTATTTTTTTTTCTTTTTTTTTTTAAATAACATCATTAACTAATTACGCTTTATTGTTATGTCAGATTCAAATAAACACACACACGCTCACGGACATACGCACACACACATTAAGTCGTTTTAAACGGATTCCATCGTATGTTATTCACATTATGTGACTTATGACATTGTTTATATAAAAGATTTGAATTTACTAATTTAACTTAAAAAAGAAACAAATTAAAAAAAAATAATTAAAACCTATTTATGGAGAAATGCTCAATATGTTTCAACGGCGAACATTTAACAACGATATTATGATCACAAATGTAAATTGTAAGTAAAATTTAATAATTTATATAGATTTATTCAGTTTTATAATTTTAAAACGTTGAACTTGCTCGATCCGGTGTTGCCATGTCGCATTTGTCAGTGGTCACTATTTTTGACCAATTAATTATATTTTTGTATTCTATATACATCTCTATTTAGTAAATAAGTATTTTATAGTTTTCTGTTACATAATTGAACCACTGGATTATGTTTTATTAAATTCGTTGTCGGTTCCTAATAATATATAAGTAAATATAGACATACTCTGAATTATTACATATTTGTATTATTTTTTTTTATTAAGAACAACCTATGTTTTGATTTATAGTTTTTCTCACACAAAAGTATGTATTAGTCAAATATGTTATGTAACAAATTTGATATTATTATATAACATTGTGATTTATTTGAGTAATAAAAAGATAATTTTGACCAAATTTAGTCACAGTTTATATTAATTTGGCTATATTTTTTTTATAAAATATGAAAGTATATCAATATAAATATTATAAAAAGTATAATATTTTGTATCTTAAATATCAATGTTATAAATTCAACAAAACACAACGGGTCACACAAAAATATAATACAAAAATCAATGTTGTATAAATTGGTCATACAGTGCTATAATACATATGTATGTATACTAAATGAAAAAAACAAAGTCATCTAATATATTCATAATTAATTGATATACTGAATTTCAACACTATATGATTTTATTGTTGAAAGTATAATCACTACTGACAAAAGGATATAAAAAAATAAAGTTCCAATTCATATGTCTGTAGGAAGAGAATGGTATGTTACCGTATATTTATTTAAGAAATTGTTTTATAAGTTATCCCGGAAACAGCAGAGGAAAATCTATGAATATTTTAGTAATATATACTAGATAAAACGTTTTACGAATTTAAAGTATTCAATTTTTAAAACGACTTTCTTGCACTTGTAGTAGCGACTTTTCTTTGTAATTTTCCTTATATGCATTACATACATACATTTATTTATAAGGTGCTTATTGTATTATTACTGTCTAACTAATAGACCTTGTTTAGCGTGTGTCTATAGATACACACAATGTCTCTGTCATCTGTAATTTGACATACGAAAGAAAGAGACAGCGCTATATGCAAGAGCGCTTCTGTATGTAAATTGTAATTTGTGTGTCATTTAAACGAAATCAAATAAATTTTTACACTGAGTGTATGTATTTTTTAATCGGTTAATGAAAATTGACAAACAGATTGTTTGATAAGTATCTGTTTTAAGACTCACTTTCGTTTAGTGTTCTAATGTAAGTGCGCGTTTGTATTTATTAACATTGTTCTTTGTATAGATATTTAGTAATATCTGTAACACAATGACTAGCAACGGATTTAGGACTTTTTAAGGCGACGGAAATGAAATTGATATGATTTGACCGTTACCAAAAACAAATTTTAATGCTTTTTAATTTGCTTATATAATGTAATGATATAACTTAACGGGTGATTTAATTATTGTAGATTCAATTATAAGAATAAAACTGTGTCTATAGTTTTTCGACACAAAAAGACGCCAAACCGCCTAAGGCCTAAATCCGATCCTGGTATTTTTTAAGGAATTCGTGTTTCAAGAACATTGTCAGCTCCTACAGTATAACATTACATCGTTTAAATATTTGTTCTTACAATTCGTGTCTAGTTAGTTCCTTTGAGAAAATTTTAATGTGTAATAGTCGATATAAGTAAGTCTTAAGAATTTTAGGTTTTCAATTATCATACCTTGTGACAAATAAAATATGAATAGTTATTATAAAAGTTTATTATTTTGTAACCTGAGCGAGTCGATCTCAAATAAAATAATCAAAAATGAACATTTATGTTGTGTTTTAATTATATTATTAAGGTTTAATTAATTATTTTATTCGTATATAATATGAATAAATATTTTCAATCGTAATTCCTGTTGTAAATATATTTAAGTCATTATCAATAATTAATTATGTTTATAAAATCAATGTTTACAATATTATATGTGAATAGTATAATATTCTAAGCACTGCTATATATGAAGACTGACTTTTAAAATAAAACATCTCAAATATCTTTTGGTATTTTTATTTGAACAACCCTTATATATTTATTTAATACAAATTAATGATATTATTCAACACGAGTATACATAAGTACAATATCCAATTATCACCTAAATGTTAAACTGTATTTGAATAAGAAATAAATTGATACAAAACTAATATCGGGAGATTTTGTTCGAGTCTCGTATATAATTTTTTGAGAATCGTTATTTTACATTAAAAATCACATTTCTTTAAAGCTCTATCAATTGTAGAATCAACTTTAGAATGAAAATATTTTTATAGAGACATATGAATGTCAAAAACACAAATTTAATTATACAATTTGATTAAAAAAAAGAAACAATCCATTCATATAAGATAATCAATTCTTAGGATCACAACCTGTAAATATACTCCAGCTGGTCAAAGATTTCTCCTTTTGTGGATACATAATGTGGCAGATTATCCTTCGACGCTGAGCACATTGAAGTATCAATACATTTTTATATGCTTAATATTTTTTAATATAAAGTAAATTATTTTTAACCATTAAAATCGATATCAAAAATCAATATACTTGCAGTAAATTCAATTTTTCCATGACCCCCAAAGATTTATATAACAGGACTTCATAATTAAATTATTTAGAAAATTAAAAAACATAGTTACTCCTAAAAGATAAACTTGTCGCAATATTAAAGTATTCCGGCATAACGTCGAGCAACATCCGGTACTCTGTGGTGAAGTGTTCCGGGTGGTACACTCTGTGGGCGTGGTGGGAGATGTCGGCGAGTATGTCCGACTGCAAGTGCCGCGGTACCTGCAGACGGTATAGAAAGAATAATATTAAAGATTAAGTAATCCAAATTACGTCACTAATTTAAAAATGCTTGATTCTCGAATTAGCATTTTATTAAATTAAATGTGGACCCATCGATTCGGAATGCAGATTCTATCGAGAACAAGCGGCAAGAAACAACGAAGTCCAAATACATTTTAATGGTAGTTTGTCAAGAAAATACATTTTAACACGGAATACGAATTAGATTGATATAGATTTTTTAAGCAATTGAATCGAGTGCCACTTCCAGTAGTAACATATTTTCTGAATAATGTTACTACAACGAAGATAAAGCTGCTGCAGGTGTATTAAAAACCCAAATAGCTAACGTTTTAAGGGACGCTCATCTAACGTATATTTATACATACATATATAGTTACAAAAATTCCGAACAACGACAAGATATAATATAAAATGTCAAGGCAGTCGGATAAATTAATCAAGTTAAATAAATAAAATAGTCAAGCGAGGGACAAATACCGACACTCACCGAGAACGTCAGCGAGAACTCCAGCGGCTGGAACACGTCGCTGTAGGTGGACGTGAAGTGCGTGACGACGAACAGCGCCCGCCCGAGCGGCGCGCCCGCCGGCAGTGGCGCCGCGCGCAGCGACCACGCGCGCAGCCGCACGGCGGGGCGCGGCCACACTGACAGCGCGCTGTACGCGGGGCCTGCGCGGGCGGGGGTTAGTTTATATTGGCCGCGGGGCGAATGACTCCACTCCGCCTGATGTAAGTAGTAGAGTGCAAACGCGCCGACGGCCTCTTCACGCCGTTTGAAGGAACCTAAGTTATGAGAGGGGACACGTGTGCTGGTGAAGAATTTTGGAGGTGCGACATAGAAGAGTTGCCAAATTTCTTCGTGCGCGATAAAATTTATATCACAATAGGGTGAGCGGAGCGATAAGGTGGAAAAGGGTTCAGCGAGTAAAAAACCTTTCAAATAAAATATGTGGCAAATTTTATGCTCTACAATTTTTATAATAGATGGTAACACGATTGGAACAGTGGAAAACTAGATAATCGCAATTAACAGATTTTTTCTTACGATTGACCTTGAACCCGACACGAGACAACAAGACACTATTGAGACAACTTTTAGAACGCCAAAATGAAGTTATATACGAAAATTCAGCTTATTCATTCCGAGGTTCCTATATATTTGACTAGATTATTGAGATTTATCTCGGTGACAATGAACACGTATGTATATAATAGATAGTTAAATAAACAAAATAAAAGACATAGTATAATATATATTCTCCAAACCAGACTTGAGATAGAGAAAGAGAGAGAAAGCTTTGTAATATGTAAAACTCTTACCGTGCATTATGAAGCTCAGTACACAACTGTCTTCAACGCAGGATCTGTTCACCAATTTCAAAGAATGTTCGAACTCCGCAGGCGGGCCCATTGTTATGAACAAACTGCCTTTCCTAGAAACGAAACGAATAGCGCTACTTTTAAACACATAAGTATTGTATATTTTTTCTATAAAAGTATATAAAAAAGTTTTTTAATATAAATATATCAAACGTTGAAACAAGTTGGTTTTTAATCTACATTTTTGTCGATGTTCAATTTAATGTAGCCTATTGTTTATAGTTAGGAAGCTCATGCTAAGGAAATCAGTATTTCATTATATAAATAAATTATATTTTATAACGATAAGTTATATAATATAATTAAGACTATGCTTTTATATTTAATATTTATTGGTTTTGACGTCAGGTTAGATTCATTAAACGATTCTACGTCGCTTAAGTTTTTGCATTTTCGAATCGAATCGAATGTGGTCTCCACCGAGAAGAACCGACAAGAAACTAAACTTTTGTTACTTCCTTCGTACAATCAGTAGCAGAGAAATAATTCTGCTATAATCGGCAGCCTTAGCAACGAGTGCACATAAAAATAGTTAGTAAGTGAGGCAACGTTACACACAACGAGCATCCCTCAAGCTTGACGTCACGATACAATAAATACCGAGCACAGAAAATATAACATCACTGATAGATGAACAGAATCCTTACTGATATTATAAATGCAAAAGTGCGTTTGTGTGTTTCCACGTTTTAATTACTCACCCAATCAATTGTACTGAAAATAAATAATTAAAATAAGGTGTCTATAAAGGAATCTTATGCCAGTAAACATTTTATTTACGAATATATTTAAATCTTCGGTTAAGATATATTATTTTCCGACGCAATTAAAATAAATTTAAATTCTGCCATATTATAGTAATGTAGTGCAATCCAAAACTCCTTAAGAGAGGAGAAGCCTAGCAGTGAGATGACATTTATTATAAATAATAAAACTGTGCTTTTTTTATCTTTGAACTGTTAAGTTGTTAAAAATTTAAAATATGACGTAATTCGGTCGAAGTCGAAATCGAGTGCAACCTTTCTATATGTAACGTTATGAGTGAAACTTAAATAGGATACTGCGCGCACATACGCAGCATCGGTACTTACCCTCAAGTACGATTGTGGTCAAACGTAAGCCTAGTCAATAAAAAAAACCGACGTATTATTTATCCGAAGACAACAGCAACGATACTAAATTATATTTATATATTATATAGGTAGGAATTATATATTATATAGGTAGGCAGACGAGCAAATGGGCCACCTGATGGTGTAAATTAGACTACCAGGGACAATTAGAATATAATGGCCCACCCATTATATTCTGACTTCATTTCTTGTTAGTGCACCCCCTACACGGGGACAGTTATGTATCCTGTGTCAGTATATTTTTATATTTTATATATATAAAATATATGTATTTTATATCTGGTCAACAGTTTAATCTATCAACGTATTCCACTGTTGGTTAGAGGAATTTGTGAACTGCCTCATGTTAGGCCTTCGACAGAATTTAAGAGAAAGAAATTTAAGGATACATAAAATGGATTACATTTCTTGTGGTTTCTATAAATTGTTTTTTTTATCGGAAATTAGTAGGCAAGCAAATGGGCCACCTGTTGGTAGGTGGTCACCAAAAAAATTTACATAAATATCGGCAATGCGCCACCAACCTTAGAAATTAAAATGTTATGTCCCTTGTGCCTCTAACAACACTGGCTCACTAACCCTTCAAACTGGAACACAATCTGCTGTTCGGCGGTAGAATATCTGATGTAAGGGTGGTAAACGGGCTTTCAAAAAAACCCTACCAACTTTTTAAATATTTCAAATAAATGATCATGCAACAATAATGTTAGTAAAACAAAAAATTACACAAATCTGCCGAACCGCGTCGTGTAGAGCGGCAAGTCGCAATACACATATTTATCGCATTTATCCGACGAGTATATATTCAAGTCGCTGTCAGTTATTTTGAAACTATTCACGTCGCCGTTGTTCCGACTGACAGTTTTGTTCGTCTGGCGGTCAATCTTCTTCATGCCGCTGTCCTGTCCGTACAGCGGACTCTCCTTGATCGCCTGTAGCGCGGACTGCACCGAGTACACATCTAGTTTGCTGACGAGAACGCCCGTAACATTCTCTACGGGCGTAAGATTCCTATCGTACGTTGTTATTTGTGAGTGCTGAAAATCATTACAATTAATTTATTATTTTATACCAACTATTACAGTTCAAAGAATCTTTATTCTCAAAAAAGACGAACGTCACTTACATGAGATCAACACGACATCAAGTTAAATATAATAATGGGCGCCACTTAGGTACTCAGATAACGAGATATAAAGTAAGTTTCTTATGTCATCATGACATCAGTATTAATTTTCCAAAATGTAACGTGTGATCCGATACTTGAACTCGTTAATTAAGCTTACATTTTTTATAGTGGGTAGTAATTTGTTATAAAGTTGTACTCCTTCAAACGATATATCTTTTCGTGCATACTTAGTTCTAATTTTCGGGAGAACTAGTAAACTAGGTCCGCGAGTGCTACGCTTACTTACATGCTTCACAAAGGACAAATCAGAATGTATGGATTTGCTAATGATTTTTCGTATTAAGATACATGAGTTATATATATAAAGCTGCAGCATAATTAAAAAAGCCGAGATGGCCCAGTGGTAAGAACGCGTGAATCTTAACCGATGATCGTGGGTTCAAACCCGGGCAAGCACCACTGAATTTTCATGTGCTTAATTTGTGATTATAATTCATCTCGTGCTTTACGATGAAGGAAAACATCGTGAGGAAACCTGCATGTGTCTAATTTCACTGAAATTCTGCCACATGTGTATTCCACCAACCCGCATTGGAGCAGCGTGGAGGAATAAGCTCCAAACCTTCTCCTCAAAATGAGAAGAGGAGGCCTGTAGCCCAGCAGTGGGACATTCACAGGCTGTTTCGGTTCGGTTCGGTAGCATAATTCTTGTTTCATTGTAATTTTTTTTTAAGTGAAACTCGGATACGTGGACGAAAATTGAGAGTAAAATTTAAAGGACACGTCACGTCACGTTTGTCTAAACATTTCTTTGACATGAGAGAGAAGAAAGATATGATGAAAGAAAGAGAGCTATATATTTTAATAAGTTTCACTTCAAACTATTATGTTTTCTAAATACGTTGTTAAATAAGGAGTAGAGGGTCTATTAAATGGTCTCCACCGTACAGACATTCGCACTCTAAGATGTTTAAGCCGTTACATAATCATTACATATGGAAGATAAGACGTTATAACCCTTTTTTTTACTTTTTTTTTATTTTTTTTTATTTATTTTTTTACGTTGGAAAAACGCATTACGCGTTTCCCCCACGGGAACAGTGGGGGGGTATGTGGGGCTCGCCGATGTCCGAGGCGCCGAGTGCGCCCCGAACAACGGAATATCCACTAAAAAACCAGCGGTATCCTTTCCGTCATAACGAGGAGCGCCACAGGATCGCTTGCGCATGCTACCGCGACGCTCTGACGGGTGGCCTGCGTATGCAGGCCTCCATTCTATGGGGATTACCAGGGTACTGAGAGCCCCCTAGCCCCAGCGACGCCTATTGCGGCGGAGGGAGTAGGTGCGCATAGCGCCTCATTCTTCTCCCCAGTCTTCTTCGGCGGAGCAGGTTTGCAGCGGCGTCCTCTTCCCGCTCCCGCTCCGCGGCCTCCTTCTGTAAAAATGTAATGTCGCATTCCAGACCATTTCCGACCAACACTTATCGCTTCCGAGCATCGCGTTGATGATGCTCGGCAAGGAGAGGTCTCCGCCGACAACTGCCACCAGAGAAAGCCTCTGGGGCCCCCACGCGACACACTCCGTCAGGGTATGTTGCGCCGTGTCGGTTGGCGCACCACACTCGTGGCAGGAAGGTGACATTTCCCGCCGTGCTATCTTGTGCAGGTACTTACCGAAGCAGCCGTGTCCGGTAAGTACCTGCGTTAACCTAAACGAGAGCGTGCCTCGTTTTCTTTTGACCCAGCGATTTAAGTGGGGACGTACCGCCTCCACTGTCGCCGGGCCCGCTGTGGGGGACCTCAGATCTTCCTCCCATCGGGCTATCAGGGCTTGCTGGGCTAGAGCCCTGATCCGCCCGACATCCGCCGACCCTGGACGGTCGCCGCGGTCTCTCGCCTCGGCCCGGAAGCGGTACACCTCTGCCAGCACCTCCGCCTGGAGTCCACAGCGTCGCCGCTGTCCAAGACACCGTACGATACCCTCTTATCGCTCTTACCGCTATGACCCTCTGCGGCCTCCGCAGGAGGGCCCGGTTGTGAGCAGTGAGCGCATCGACCCATATCGGGGCACCGTACAGTGCCATCGACCTCACTACGCCAGCATAGAGGCGCCGACATAGCGATCCCGGTCCTCCCACGTTAGGTAGGAGGCGACCCAAGGCGGCAGCTGTGTTGATGAGCTTCGGGCCGAGTTGCACGAAGTGCTGTCTGAAGCTCCATCGCATGTCCAGGATCAACCCAGATACTTCATCTGAGCCTGCACGGACTGGACGGTGATACTCGCCCCCCGAGGGGGGCCTCTCCGTGGACCGTGGAAGAGGAGAGCCTCCGTTTTGGATATGGAGACTCTCAGGCCTAACATTTCCATTCGGTCCACGGTCAAAGTTGTTCCAACTTCGGCCAGGCGAGCCGCCTCCCCAAAGTCCCGCCCCATCGCGGTAATGAGGGTGTCGTCCGCGTAACAGAACACCCCCATACCGGGAAGGAGGGGTGCCTTCAGAAGCCAATCAAAACCGACGTTCCACAGAATTGGGCCGAGGACCGACCCCTGTGAAACGCCACAGCCTACCCGACGCCGGACCAACTTCCCGTCGCCTCCTGCCCATGCGATCTCTCGGTCCTGGAGGTACGCCTCCAACAGTCTCCTCAGATAGATCGGCACTCCTTGGTATCGGAGTGCCTTCCTGATCGTCTCGAATGGGAGACTGTTAAAGGCGTTTGCAACGTCTAACGACACCGCCAGGACCACTTTCCCCTGGGCCACTGCTTCCGCGGTCCGAGTCTTCAGGGCGTTCAAGGCGTCGATCGTTGAACGGCCCGCCCTGAACCCGAACTGAGCCTCCGAGAGACCCGGACCGGCCTCGTCGAGGTGTTGAACGAAACGAACTGCGAGAATTTTCTCAAACAATTTGCCCGTCTCGTTCAGCAGCACTATCGGCCTATATGCCGAAGAGAAGCCTGGTGCCCGCCCCTCCTTTGGCAAGAGCACCAACTTCCCTTGCTTCCAAGGCTTCGGAAACTGCCCGCTGCGCAGACATTCGTTGAACAGCTCCCGAAGCCTTGTACCTAGGTATTCCAGGGCATCGCACAGAACACGCCCTGGAACACCGTCCGGACCCGGCGCCGTTTTTTTGGTCCTCAAGCGGCCGAGGCCATCTCCATTACTCGCTCCGTGATCAATGGTGGAGCCACTAGGTCTTCTATCACAGAGCGAGAGGCCATCTGTGGAGGGACAAACTCGCCTGAGTGGGGAAACAGTTCCCCGACCAGGCGCAGAACGAGCTCCGGCGGTAGCGTCTCCGTCACGGGGGTAGTTTGGGTGCGGAATTTTCCGCGAACCCTTCGATATGCTCGCCCCCATGGGTTTCGGTTGAGGCTCACCAGCAGCTCTTCCCTCGCCTTCTCTTTGGCCCGACTTATTGCCAGTTGCAGGTCCTTTTTTAGCTGGCGGTAAGCAGCCAAAAGCTGTCCCTCCAGGTCCACATCGAGGCCGTTGCGTCTTCGACAGCGGAAGTAGGCCCGCCGCGATCGATTGCACGTTGCCCGAAGCTCGGCTATTTCGGGCGACCACCAGTACACATGCCGGCGCTGGGCTCTGCGACGGGTCCTCGGCATGGCTGCATCGCAGACCTCTTGGAGGGCATGGCTCATGCGGCCCGCCAGCCCTTCCACGCTGGCACCCTCACTCCGTCCCGCGGAACCCCACCGTTGCACAATGGCGGCCTCCTTGACTAGCTCGCGGTCTAACTGGCCAAGAGACCACCTCAGCAAAGTGGTCGGCACCCTCTGGGGTTCCGCCAGCCTGCGAGAGGTAGAGATCTCGAATCGGATGTAACGGTGGTCCGACAGTCGTCCACCTCTTCCTCTATCCTCCATTCCGACACTCTGCGTGCTACGACAGGTGTGGCGAAGGAGACGTCCACCACGGACCCCCCGTTATGGCGCACGCAGGTGTGAGCCTGCCCCTTGTTCAGTTGGGATAGGCCGGAGAGTAGTGCCCACACTTGTACAGCCCTTCCTCGCAAGTTCGTGGCGGGGTTGCCCCAGGCGCGTGACTTCGCGTTTAAGTCGCCGAGAACCAGAATAGGTTTCGGCGACTGTCTGGCCAACGCAGCTCTGAGCGATCCAAGAGCTGTCTCGAACTCTATCAAGCTGCGGTACGGGAGAAGTACGTTCCCACAACTACGTACTCTCCCCACTCCGCCACTACGTAGCCCGAGCCCCTCTCAATGAGTGAGAGGGGAGGACCTGTTCCGTTGCGAGTGAGGACCGCCACGGTGTCGTCCAAGTCGCCTGCCCAATGACGTAGGGGAGGGACGTAATAGGGCTCGCAGGCCACAGCCAGGTCGATCTCCCACTCCGCCATGGACTGCAGCAGTAGGTCTTGAGCCCCGGCTCAGTGGTTTAGGTTCGTCTGAAGGAAGCTGAGTTCTGCATGACATGCATCTCATGACGACATTGCAGCTTCCTCCTCGGCCTGGTG
The DNA here is from genome assembly GCF_905147045.1 of Nymphalis io. Lineage (NCBI taxonomy): Eukaryota > Metazoa > Arthropoda > Insecta > Lepidoptera > Nymphalidae > Nymphalis > Nymphalis io. The sequence continues at coordinate 9,647,719 of NC_065910.1, read as the reverse complement.
CCGTCCGACATTGGTGGTGGTCTGTGTGCCTAAGACCACCTTACTCTTCGTGATGGGTGGGTTGCACTCCCTCGACCTTATCATGTGCCCGGAGGGCTTTCCAGCGTCCGCGCACACTGCGCAGCGCAGCTTCCCCGTGCAGCCCGCCGATTTGTGGCCATCGACGCCGCACCGGAAGCAAAGCCCCGGACGTTCAGCCCTAGATGGGCAGAGTGCCTTGATGTGGCCAAGACCCATGCACTTGAAGCAGCGCAAAGGACGCTGCTCCAAAACGTATACCCTGGCTGAACTCCATCCAACCAGAAGACGACCGCTGTCAGACAGTTGTTTCGCCACCGCTATCGGACATGTCACACGAGCCATACACATGTATCCGGGTCCACGTGACATCTCTCCGCACCTAATCGCCTCAACGGGGCAACTCCCCTCACGAACGATAGCGGCGATTAACTTTTCCCTAGTGACGGAGTCGTCTAGGCCCGTCACTCTTAAGTCCACCTTCATTGTGGGGCGGACAACGTTAGCCACCCCATCCAAAACCGTGCGGAGCTTCTCGGCAAGCTTTTCTGCTTGGTCTGACTGCACCCTAGGCAGCTCCAGGACTCTGGCACCCGTCGCAGAACGACGGAGTTTAAGTCCGCCACAGATACCGAGGTCCTGAAGCTTTACACCCTGCTTGGCTCGCTCCAGGACGTGGGCGTACGTGACACCCTTTACTTGCGCCTCCGGCTGCAATGTTACGATCACTGCAGCCGTGCGATGGGTGTGCAACTTCGGTTTCGGAGCTTGAGGTGCTATTGGCTCCATTGGCGCAGCTGTAGTGGGTACAACAGCTGTGGGGGAAGGTTTCTTTCCCTTCCTCCCCTTTTTTACTACGGTGGACCAGGACGACTCCTGGGCAAGACGTTATAACCCTTATGCCTTTAATTAAAGCGACTGACTCACTCTTCGAATCATAATGGAGTAATACAAATTATTATAATAATATTTGACGATATAATTACCGAATTGGGCCTATTTAACAAAAGATACAATGTTGATATATTCGTTGCAACGGCAACAGGAATAAAGATAAAGACACGATATGATTGGTCGATATCTATACATCATAATTACTATGGATTCGTGAAAAAATGGCGTTGTTAATGTCGGCGAAGATGCTATTGGAATTGAAATTAAATGAACATAAGTATTTAAGTTGAATAGTGTCGTATTATGATTAAAGATATGATGACCAAGAACTGTTTGTAGTTGTATATAACTGAGCTATTAGCAAGTCACGTGGAATATGTAAGGTTTGTTTGTCTTTATATCTTTCGCCATTGAAATATATAATTGAATTAAATATTTGTAAAAACCCCCGAGTACTCACAAACCAGTAATGTCTCTGCGTGGTGTGTCCGCGGTACGGGCGGAGCGGGACCAGCGCCGCACACACGCACAGCGCGCACGCACACAGCAGCGCCGCGCACACGCGACCGCCGAACAGCAACTCCAGCCCTGACTGAGAGACTGCGTTAGCGGCGCGGGGGGACGCAGATATTTCTCCTTATTAATTTTTATTTAAACTGCACCACTTTGGTAGCGCTGTGATGGTATAAAACGTTTTGAATTAGAAGCGAGTAAAACGGAGTATCTCACGACAGTGGCGACGGCGAGTGTGACGAGCGCCACGCTGATGGCGGCAATCAGGTAGTCGGGGGTGTCGCTGCCCGAGCGGCCCATGATGGGCACCAGCAGCGGCAGCACGCGGACCGCCAGCGACAGGCACAGCGAGGTCGCCGGCAGCGTCAGTACCACTTCCAGCACCAGGTATTGCCAGCCTGGCGTGGTGTATTCCAAATAAAGGTATATTTTCAAGTAGATCACTGCGATTAATAAGCGGAGAAAACTATGGAGAAGAATTATTACTACTAGTTCTATATATCTAGAGAACAAATATTCAGTATTTCCACTGAGTTTACTATAATTACAAGAGGAATAAACCCAAATAAACAACTTTGGCAACGATATCGAGCGACGCGATGTCATCAGTCGACGGTCGAACAATCTACGATATTCACTATGGACTCAAAATATGTCTCGGGACACCAGGGTCCACGGGCAGAGGTGATAAAATATTGTGTGGGGAGGTGGTCAAATACTCGCTACCTAACCAGTCCGGCCGCATGAGCTCTAAACAAAGGAAGGTGCGGTGTGGAGCGACAAGTGCCGCGCGCAGCGTTACCCCTGAGCTTCCCGCGCCGGCCGACCGTCAGGCACACGAAGCCGGCGAGCGACGTCAGCAGCAGCGGCGCGCTCAGCACGTAGCGCGCGGTGGGCGGCGCCGCCGGCAGCGCCGCCAGCGCCGCGGCCGCCGCCAGCGCGCGCGCCGCCGCCGGCAGCGCCGCCAGCGCCGCGGCCGCCGCCGGCAGCGCCGCCAGCGCCGCGGCCGCCGCCAGCGCGCGCGCCGCCGCCGCCGCCCGCGCCGCCCGCGCGCCGCGCCCGCAGCCCGCCTGCACACGCGCCGCACTCACTGGCCGACCCGCCGGCCCGCGCACTAGGGCTTCGCGGCCGTCCTGAGGCCCGAGAGCTCCACCCCGGCCGTCCCCTTTCCCCCTGCCCCTCTAGTTTATCGAAAACTTTTTACCAGCTCGCCCGGGAGCTTAGCCCTCGAACTCGGGATCTCAGAATCTGACGCCTCAAAAACTCCGAAACGAGGCGTTGCGCATGTCCTCCGGGCCGCTCGAAATAAGCGGTCCTCCGGTCCCACTGGGAATTAGTATCGCCTGCGGTACCAAAATGTAGGAGCAGTCCCCTCTTACCCCCCGTGACCCATCCGACGGTCCACCCTCCTACCTTACTCGATCTCCACGAGTCGAAGCCGTGTGACGCGGCGGTCATCGCTATGACGTACGGTCCTATGTAGAGCGGCACCACCATCCACTGCTCCGATAGATATCTGAAATGTATTATGTGAAAGCGTGCAAATATTTTTTTATTGGAATAAGCCATCATTTATACAGATTAGACATTGTCATTACAAAATCTAATTAATATTATAAACGTGTATGCAGCTCTGTCCGACTGTTTGTTACGTTACATTACTATTGAAGTGATCGAAATAAAAATTGACATGATGTCCTTTCTGACCGATTTCTGCCACGGCGGCCAATCTCAAAGGAGACAAGTGTGTGCACAAGCAAAGATGCACTCTCTATTCCCACACTCTCACAATATGATGGGATGGCAAGAGTTCGGATGCAGGTCCAACGGGTTTACGTGCTTTCAGAGGCACAGGAGTGTACACACTTCCAAGGTCCACACTCCGGGTTGCTACTATTTTTTTTTGACGGAAGAAGCCCAATAAGTATTTATCTGCCCAACCAGGGATTTGAACCCAGGACCTCGAGATTTACGGCCTTATGTCTAGCCACTAGCCCGATCAGGTTATCACCATAATGAAAATTAAGGTAGCTTGGGACCAGGATAAAGGTAAAAAAAATGGCAAAAGTCTAACTTCATCTGTGTAGTCGTGCCGACCATCACAACGGTCATCAGGATGACCGCCACGAGGCCGCACACCACACACACGACGCGACCAACAATCGCCCAAAGCAGTTCTTTGACTGAAGACCATCCTGCAATGTATTTATTATAGAATTATACTCACACGGCTTTTTATTCAATAGGTAATACAACAGTTCACTGGTGGTAGAGCTTTGTGCAAGCTCATCTGGGTAGATACCACCCACTCATCAGATATTCTACCGCAAAACAGCAGTACTTGGCATTGTTGTGTTCCGGTTTGAAGGGTGAGTGAGCCAGTATAATTACAGGCACAAGGGACATAACATCTTAGTTCCCAAGGTTGGTGGCGCATTGGTGATGTAAGCGATGGTTAATATTTCTTACAATGCCAATGTTTATGGGCGTTGCTAAGCACTGACCATCAGGTGTGGTCATCCGCCCACCTATACTAAAAAAAAAAATACATAACGCATTATATTATTCGTAAACAAAACCAAATAAGATTAAACATATATTATATCAGTTTCCACTCGCGACTTCCCTCGTGTGTGAGAAACTTTACGTTCATGGACAACACACAGGCACGCACTCACACATGCACAATTAGATTTCATCTATATACTCATCATAGTTTTACTTTAATTACCATTTTCTAATTTGTATTATAAATGTAAAAGTGAGTTTGTCTGTTACGCCTTCACGTCTACTAAATACTCAACCGATCATAATGACATTTTGCATACACCTTAAAGATAAGAGAAAACCTTTGTCCAGCGGTGGGCGTTTCCGAGCCGTTACCTATTATCAAAGGATATAGAATAAAAACTCACGCAGTCCGAACAGCCACAGAAAGTACACCACGCTGGACAGACCCAGGAGACCAATGAATAGATCTACGAAAAGGGCGGTACTCTTGGAGTACGTCACCAGAAACAGTCCCATGTAGTCGTAGTAGACCTCAGAGGATGGAGACTCCTAGAAGGTAAACATACTTAGAATATAAAAACATTAATCATTATACAAAAAAATTGTATACATATATCAATTTTCAAGTTTCTTGAATTTTTTTTTATAGAATAGGAAGGCGGATGAGCATATTGGCCACCTGATGGTAAGTGGTCACCAACGCCCATAGACATTGGCATTGTAAGAAATGTTAACCATCGCTTACATCACCAATGCGCCACCAACCTTGGGAACTAAGATGTTATGTCCCTTGTGTCTGTAATTACACTGCCCCTTCAAACGGCAATACCAAGTACTGCTGTTTGCGGTAGAATATTTAATGAGTGGGTGGTACCTACCCAGACGAGCTTGCACAAAGCTCTACAACCAGTAAAGTTATACTGTAATAATGTCAAATGAACATGTGTATTTGTCCCGAGTCTGGGTGTAATTATCTATATAAGTATGTATTTACAAAAGAAAAGTAGTATATGTAGCATATCAGTTGTCTGGTTTCCATAATACGAGCTCTGCTTAGTTTGGGATCAGATGGCCGTGTGTGAATAATGTCTTAAGATATTATTATTATTATTTATTTATTTTTTAGTGAAATAAAACTGTACTTTACATCAGATTAGGTATGTGGTGTTTGATTATTATTATTTTAAACAGAGTTTTCATTTTGTTTCAGATGTTCAAAGTTTTTTTTTTACACTATTTCATTTATAGTCATTAAATTACGCAGTTCCACTTTTATTATTTAATTTATGAGTTCTTACTTTTGGATGGTGACAGTTGTTTTATTTTTCTCAACTGAAGTGTAATAAGGTGTTTGCAGCAAATTATTTACAGAAAGTTGTCTTTGCTTTTAAATGATTTTGCAATAATCGTGTTAGCACTTTATTGACGACCTGTATCGGTCTATTGAATATAACTTGTTATAAAATTACATCCGGCCATTAACTGTCATAATGGAAGAAGATGACTGTCATGGCAGCGGTTTTGAAGAAAATGGAGGATCTAAGAAATTCATTATTTTTGGAATAAGATATATCGGAGAATAAATAACATTATATTGACAACGGTATCATATTTCGGACCAGCTTAAACTCGGTACAAGTTTTAATTATATGTCCTTTTAGTACTTACTTATGTAAAATCGCTATCGAACCAAAATAATAAATAATAATTTTAATTTTTACTTGGTGCAAGCCCGTCTGGGCACAGCCCACTTATCATTTATTGAGCCGCCAAAGAGCAATACATAGTGTTGTGTTGTGTTCCGGTTGGAACGGTGGGTGAGCCAATGTAACCAGAGCCATAAGAGACACATCATAGTTTCCGAGGTGGCGCACTGGAAGGAGTGGTGGTATGGGCAGTGGGGATTACATACCATCAGTTGGCCCCCCTGCCCGTCCGCATTTTTTTTATAACACATACATATATATTTATAATTGATTATGATTCCTATTCAGCAACCTTATTCTCCAACTCCTGGCTGTCGGCGAGTTCCCTCACGAGGCTCAGCAGCATGTTGCCCGCGTTCTGGATGACTCCATCCTCTATCAGCTCCGGCCTGTCGTTACGGGTGTGGTAAACGTTACCACCCTTTATGAAAGCTATATCTACACCTGAAATATTACAGATTAAAAATAAAATTTGATGTTTAAGAAATCTGATACTCTATCTCCTGTTTGTTAACCGTTTTTATAACGAACTTTAGTACATTACCAGACTCACCATATATACCACCAAAATCTCTGAAAATCCTGAAGTCAGTATCTGAAGGTATGATCCCCGACGCGAACAAAACCTCCCCCAGGCCTTGCGCGTTCGGTTTCGAGCAAGTCCTTTTGTACGCTTCCAACACCCTCGAATCCGTTACCTGCATGAATTGATATAGCAATTCGTCTGATATATTTAATCTATAATATACATGCAGACTACATGTTATGATACTTAGAATAATCTCCGCTGATATGAGAAAACAGAAGCCATTCCATGATCTGTCAATGTACGAACTATTAAAACAAAATTTGCTTTATATTTTATGCAAAAAATTGAACTGTCTTACTGATCTACCAAACCTTACCATATTAATTCATCGTATTGATACCTGGTAGACCACTCATACAGAAGTATTATTATGTATATTTTTTATCTTCCTAAGCCAAAGTTGTCAAAGCCAAATAGTTTTGCTTTTTGGAAAACTAAATTCTGATATAGATATTATCAAAGAAGAAGATCAAAGGAGGATCGAAGGTCAAAGAGTTAGAAAGAGTCTGTTTGACATGGAACTTTTTTTTAATTTATTATCATTCATTCATCATTTGTAATTGACAAAGTTTAACTCACCTGAAAAACGTTCGGTTTCCCGTTCATTCCGGCCGAATCTAAATTGACAACGTTCGTAACACCCTTAGACCATGGGTGACTCAGGAACCCGTGACTGCCCTATAAAAGTTTTGCTATGATGTACAAACATTTTTCAGTTTCAGTTTACATTTCAAACAACAGTAACAATCCCACTGCTGGGCAATGACACTTCCACTTTTAAGTTAATATTTTGGAGATGTAGCTGTATTGTGGGAGATAGCCTTATAGTCAGACATGGCAACATTGATTATACTGGTGATGATAATGATGATGGTGACGTCCTCCCGCTATGTCATATAGTTTAAATCACGTCGGCTATTCTTAAGTGTGCCTATTCTACTGCGAAGGATATCATATATTCCACAAGTGATACTTTACGAAACTAAATTATCTAAATAAAAACACTCACTGCTTTTATTTTAAGCAGGTATCCACTGCTCAAAGATATTATCAAATCAAAGCGCCACCAAGTTTGGTAACTAAGGTGTTATGTGCTTGGTACTCACTCACTCTTCAAACCAAAACACAACAATACAAAGTATTGCTGTTCGGCGGTACAATTTATTTAATGAGTGCGTGAGACGAGTTTGAAAAAGCCCTGACATCTAATAAGTTTTATCAGTAACCAGACTTTAGCATTTCGTCCACCAGATGTCACCATATACCTCCTATATATTCCTAATAGAAATCAATTCCACTCACCAAAAGGATACTTTCTTCAGCGCCGTTGAAGAGGAAAATTATGTTGTGTTTGAGTTTTGTCTTCCTTCGAGATAGCTTTGACAAAGTTTCCGCCATCGCGGCGCAAAACACGCCATTGTCTGACGCGCCTGGACCGGAGCGTTCTCAGTATTAGAATTGAGATTGAAGTCAACATACGAACGAGATTTACTAACGGTATTTACCATTACAAGGTCATTATGTCTGACCTAACCCTTTAGATACAGTGTATATTATAATGGTTTTGGGGTAAGCCCATTTGAGAGGATCGTAATTATTCTTTAGTTATTCTACCACCCAAGATATTCAATTATAAACCATGGCTATTGTAGATCTATTTTCCAGTTTGACATACAAATCAATTAATGAAAAAACAAATATGCAAATATATAAGCCAATATTGATATCGTCGCATTTAAAAGCTGCTTGCAAGTGGTAATAAAGTACATGAAAAACAGAGGACTTAAATGCAATCCTTGAGGCGCACTTTATATACGATTTTATGAGCCTCTCTGCTATATAACTTTCGATTATTATACGCTTTGTTTATATAAGCCGTAAAATCAAACAGATAATCAAATAACATATTAACTAATAATAAAAATGTGAAAGTGACTGTTCGTTTGTTATGCTTTCACGTTTCACTGCTCAACCGATCATCATGAAATTTTGCATACACATTCTCAGAGATACAGAAAAGTATCTAACAGCACCCTCACTACCACCCACCATTCTTCATCGCGGCTTAATCCGCGGGCGAAAACTAGTATATACATACATAATATATATGTCAGAGATAATAAATTTAAGCTGGTATACGACGTCACTTATTAGAATAGCAACACCACACAACGTGACGTCATGTAGGTTGGTCGGTTGTCAGACGTCAAGTGTGAAACATATAAGACGGGTGGCTATTTTACTATGTAGCCGACTGATGGAAATATAAAATACAAAGGAGTATGTCAGTAGCGCGTGTGACCGCTTGTCGCGCGAGCCCCGCGGTCCCGCGCGCTGACTGATGTAATAAAATGAACATATTGGACGACAATGGCGGCCATTTAAATGGCAATCCATTTTAATCCGCGACATATATATATATATGAATCCTTACCAATAGCATAAGGTACCGAGTCGTAGTGGCAGTTGACCAACAATGATGTGCCGGTGGTACCGTTGGGATGGAAGCCGCTCTCGCCTTCCAACACCGCTATAATATTCGACAGGTTCTGGTAACTGTTCACGTGCGGGGAACTTGATGCTAACCAGTAATCACCTGGAATACATTTCCAAATATCTTTAACCCTAATTTAATCTTATAGTATGTGGTCTTTTGAATCTGGATAGAACAGATAAATCTTTAGCCAAAACAGATATAATAATAATAATGTCCTCCAGACCGATTTCGGCCACGGCGGCCAATCTCAAGAGAGATTAGCCAACTACGCAGGAGATGTTATAGTGCACAAGTGTGTGCGCAAACACAGGTGCACTTTCTATTCCATAACTCTCATAATCCGAAAAGACGGCAATCCGACACGACCGGAAAGAGTTCAGGCGCAGGACCAACGGCTTTACGTGCTTTCCGAGGCACGGGAGTGTACACACTTCCAACTTCCAGACTCCGGGCTGCTACTGAGAATTTTTCTGACAGAAAAACCCAATAACTTTTTATTGACCCGACCTGGGAATTGAACCCAGGACCTCCGGGTCTGCGGCCTTATATCAAGCCACTAGACAATCGAGGCAGTCAAAAAAACAGATATAGAGTAAGTATTAGATCGCGATACATTTTTATAAAAACTCTTGAAAAAAGTAGTAGTAACGCTTTTCTCTAAGAACTCACGTCATTACTAACCAGTGAATTTTTGATAACCGACTTATGTTGATACACTATTTCGATGCGTGTATTCTTGAAATGCTATAATTATTATGGTCAATATCGCATATCACTTTCTGACATTTCCCGACATTTTTGCGACGAGTTTCGAGTTTGTTTCTACAGAAAATCCCTACAGCTTCACAGTTACAGCTACAGCAGTAGCGATGATTCCCATCCAACACATGCGGGTTGGATGGGAATCATCAACAACAAGATATAAATTAAAAAAAAAAAAACAAATTAAGCACATAAAATTTAGCGGTGCTTGCTCAATGAACCCGCAATTTATGAATTAGATGGGCCCTAACGGGCCAGGGGGCCACCTGACACCTCACCTACCACCACCACCCACTTATCAGATATTTTACCGCTAAACAGCAATAGTTCATATTGTTGCGTTCCGGTTTGCAGGATGAGTGAGCCAGTGTAACTACAGAAACAAGGGACATAACATCTTCGGTCCAAGGTTGGAGGTGCCTTGGCGATGTAAAGAATGGTTAATATTTCTTACACCGCTAATGTCTATGGGCGATGTAAGTCACTTAACATCAGGTAGCCCATTTTCCCTCCGATTAAATAACAAAAAAAAAAAAAAACTTACCAGAAACAAATTGCCAATCAGTTCTGATGGGTATATTAGCTTTGCTCGCAATTTCATCAACGAGATCTTTAATGTCTCTCGTTTTTATCAAGTGGTACAAAGTTCCTGCGACCCTGGGCTGGTCTCCGAGGATACGATTGAGGTAATTTTTGGCGTTTTCTTCGCTAAATGTGTTTGAATCCTGGAAAAATAGTTCGATAGTTCAATATAGGCTCATTGGAAAAGACTAGTGAGTTGTCATCAGAAAAAAAAAACTAAGAATAAAACACAATTATGCAAACAAATACATATTTATCTATGGTCTATTCTCATCACAAAGAGAATGGAGAGATATAAAAATATTGTTTTTGAATTGAAGCGATATTTTTGGACCAGTTCATGGTATTCTATGGTATTCATTTAGGATTCGCAAAATAATGGCTTTTTGGGTATCCGAACTTTGAAAGTTTAAATTAAAGTTGCTATAAATAGTTAATTGGAATAATGTTGTATTATAAATAAATAAAAATTAAGCAACTTGTAGCAACTCGCATGTGGGTAGTATATAAATCTAAGGTATTGTTATTTCATTTTAGAAAATATGTAAACGATAATTCATTGTATTACTATTAGCTTAGTCATTGGGCTGGACTGAGTACTTTTTAAAACGAGATAATAGTAAGTGCTCCTCAATCAAAACATTCTTTATTCAAGTATATTATAAGCACTTTTGAATTATCATAATACGTGTGTTCGAGTGTTTGAATTAATTGTAAACAATCTTCGATTCGGAATGCGGATTCTATCGACAGAACCGACAAGAAACTCGGTAGTTGCTAACTTAAGTAATAAGGCTGAAGCCTTATGCGCGCGGCATAATATAGTGCTCGAATGTGCGCGCAAAAATAAGTGCACTCTTTGTTCCCTCTCTCTCATAATCCGATGGGATGGCAAATCCAAAACGACTTGAATGAGTTCAGGAGTAGAGGAGTGTACACACTTCTAGACTTCGGGCTACTATTGATAATTTTTTGACATAAAACCCCAATTACTTTATAATAGTGCGATCCGGAATTTGAACCCGGACCAAGGGATCTGTGACCTTATACGCTAGCAACTAAACCAAAGAGGTAGCTAAATAACTGATCATACGGATAGTTTATTTTGTGACTCACAAGACACAATCCCTTGCAGCCTTAAATTAAATTAAAAAAAAAATAATACATGGAAAACATTATAAAACTGTTACTTACATCGTTTGGTATGTCTCTTTCACGGATAACCGTCGGCATATCATTCTCGATAACTATGATTATATATGTAAGTAGCAAGTAGAAACCAAACAATAATAATATATATGGACCAGGCACCTAGAAAGATATCGTTTCATTTGACATAGTTATTAAGTTATATTGAAACAGAGCTGGTCCTAGGTTAGAGCGAGAGGAGCGATCGCTCTAGGCATCGGGTAATGTGATAATTATTATTTGTATAACATGAACTGAAATGCAATTTATGTAAATTGAAAGCGTCGACCCAAGTGCACTGAAAGACAATCTCGCTGTACCCTGACCAAGAGCCAGGGCCGGCGCTGCACCAAAATGAATATACTTTTTAATATAAACTATTGTTACCACAGTGAGCAAATTTATTATCCAGTACAGTACAGTAATAGCCTGTGAATGTCCCACTGCTGGGCTAAGGCCTCCTCTCTATTTTTGAGACGGTTTTGGAGCTTATTACACCACGCTGCTCCAATGCGGTTTGGTGGAATACAAATGTGGCATAATTTCTGTGAAATTACTTAACGTAACATGTATGTTTTTCTTCACCGTAAAGCACGAAATGAATTATAATCACGAATCAAGCACATGTAAATTCATTGGTGCTTGCCCGGGTTTGAACCCACGATCATCGGTTAATATTCACGCGTTCTTACCACTGGGCCATCTCGGCAAATTTATATACTAATCATTATTGAAAATATATGATTTTGTATGTTTTGAATTTTCTTTCACATTTTCTTTTCTTGGCCGCCGAGCATGAGGTGAATTATTAGGTATATCATAATTCTGTGATGCTTCCCCGTGTTTGAACCCACCAACCGTTAACAAATGGTATAACCACTGGATAATCTCAGCTCTTTTCAGAGCATTTTTTATTATTTTGTTAACAATTAACCAATACAACTTGACACACTAAATAATGAATTGTGTATGTGAACCCATAATGTATGCCATCCACAACTGTACAATGTTTTAACTTAATTTAATATATAATATGCATAGAATATGAAAAGTAAATAATGGCTTATATTATATACATATAACTATATCCAACATTCAATACAAGCCACATATTCCACTTAAAAGAGGTGTCATTAGGAAATTGTTAACCACATTATAAGAAATATAAGGATAAATAATATTATATACCAAATATAAGGAAAATGAAATATCCTTTTCAAACATGTATATGCATGCTTAATATACTTTATATTTGCACATTTTTTTTTTATTTAGTCCACAAAACTGACTGCAATTATACAATCAACAATGATATACATTAATACATTTAACCGAAAATATTTGCAATCGAGTCTTCTCGATGTGGACATTACATGCGTACGTGAAGTCTAAAAAAAACAAAAAAAAAACTACATTAGATAGTAACTACAGCGTAATATTAGAACACACATTAAAAAAAAAGAAATGGTAGAAAGAGGCCAATTATCTCATCAGATATTCTACTACAAAACTTGGTATTGTTGTGTTCCGGTTTGAAGGGTGAGTGAGCCAGTGTAATTATAGGCACAAGGGACATAACATCTTAGTTCCCAAGGTTGGTGGCACATTAGTGATGTAAGTGATGGTTAACATTTGTTACAATGCCAATGTCTATGGGCATTAGTGACCACTTACTATCAGGTGGCCCATATCTGCCTTCCTATTCTATAAAAAAAAATTTAAAAAAAAACTGTATATATTTCTAATATGTTTAAACACATAATATGTTTAGTAAGTTCACTATAATTTGTCTGTATATTATTTAGCGAGTCTTTAATTAAACAGACTTCTCTTTCTTTCATCATTTAACATTCGAAAGAAGAAGACAAATCATTATTTAAATAAACAACCCCTAAACCACATTTATAGGTGAAGCCTTGGACTTTCTATTATTGCCAGGGCTAGGTTTAACAACTGGGAGTCCCCTCATTAGGGAATTCAACAAAGGGAATCCCCTCATTACTTACAAATAAATTAGACAATTTTTTCAGTTAAACAACAACAACAAACAACTTAAAACACTCATATGTAGATTTAGTAAATTACAAGAATGATACTCATAAATCAGTATATTTACTATATAATTGGTATATACTATTAAAGTAAGTAAATATGAGTGAACTACTAATAAAAGTATGAATATTTTTTAAATCTAGCACTGACTATTGATTTATTATGAATAAAATGTCAGCAGTTTGTTATTATGAAAATAATTAGTCAAAACATGCATTATAAATAAATTAAAATATGAATAGAATAACAACCCTTTCTGAAGATTTTTCCTCGTGATCATTAGTCTCGACGGTTGGAAGACCAGCAATAGATTGTCTACTCTTCTGTAAATATCAAACAATAACTACTTTTTTTTAAGTAATAATGTTAATTGTTAATTTTATCTTAATAAAATACGCTACATAGAAAATATTAGTTAAATGAAATATCTATGACTATTATTAGGAATTTTTATTAATTAACATTTCACTATTTAATCATGCTTAGTATTATACCGAACAACCTTTGGTCTATTCATTAGAATATAGATGTCGATGGAAATTTTTAACATACTTATTACTAAGTATTAGAGATAGTTCTGTTATCAATAATTGTTACTTCTCGAAAATGTACTTGTTGTTCTATGCACTCAGCAAAATTTTAGCATATGTATGTATGTACATAGATTTTTTATAAGTATTTTATGTGATAATGAAATTTAGTCCATTGTTTATTAGTAATATAATATTTATCTTTAAGTTCAACTTAAGTTAGAGAGATAAGTTTTTATATAAGAAAGTATACATTTAAATAATATGCAATGGGATTTATTAAAATCATTAATCAAAAAGTATAATAAAATATAATCTTGAATATTTACTTACGGGTGACATTTCTTTAGAAAAACGCATTGATGGTACCGGACACCGGTAGAATTTGTATTACCAAAAAAAACAATAGTAATACTATATTGTTGTCATACTTATTTATGAGTTATCGTTTCTAATATAAAATATCACTTTTCAACCCAATTATTTACATCGAATAACGTTTTATTAAACAAAATAGTAATATTTATATTTACACAACTGTCATCTAAAACCTGAAGACGAACAGTTGTCAATAACGACGTTATCTTATTTTCAAAAGACTTAAACGAATGTTGCCATCGTCTTAATAAGTTACCCTTATATCGTATAATATAAAACTTGAAATGTGAAATAAAAATTTTAAGCACTATGTATAAACAAAATAAAAAGCAAAGATTTTATGTCATTAAATCATAAGTTTAAAAAGGTAATTTTAAAGTGCTATTGATAATCTTTTTAAAATATATATATATATATATATATATATATATATATATATATATATATATATATATATATATATATATATACAGGGTTACAGGGTAATATGTCACGATCCTTTTAAAGGGTTATAGTTCAGGACAATAGCTATCAAATGACCCCCAAAATGCTTATGCAAAAGTGTATCGTTTTCGAGTTATTAATTTTTTAATATTTTTTTTATTTAAAGGATGTTTAAGATTCTAAAATTCAATAAAAAAAATCAACGTATTTTCCCTATTTTTTTTTGTATTTCTTGCTAGGGTACATCCTAGTTAATAATAACCAGTTATAAAACAAAAACAATCTTCAAGCATTTTTAAATTACAGATCCAAAACTGTACAACTTTTCGATTTTTAATTTTGATTCTTTAAGTTACTCGCAATTTTTTTGTAAAAATCACTATGGCTCTTATCGTGCGGATCATTTTAAAAACATCTGCGTTTCCTTAGCTATCCATCGGTACATAAAAAGTACAGTAACAATCATAAACTCAGGAGAAAATTAGATAACAAAGAGACCAGGTAGGAAATTCTAAGAAATGCTATTGTTAAGAAATTAAATCTGGATCAAAGACAAAAGGACCTCAATGCAAAGTAGTTAAAGATTATTTTTAATAGGGGTAATAGGTAAAAAAGGAGAGATAAACCAGAGCTGTCATTGCAATTTTGAATTTAAATCAAAAACAAAATACTTAATCTTTTTAGTTACTCCATACTTTCGAAATTACACTGTTTATTATTCATAATTCGTGTTCAAAATGAGATCCCCTATTTCGTATACAAATACGCATTCTTTTTCTTAATTCACTTTTTACTACAACACTACTCAAGCTATGTCGAATAGAATTTGCAGCATTCATTATTCTTGTTTTGAGTTCTTCAATTGTTTGTACTGGTGAAACATCATAAACCAGGCTTTTCATATGCCCCCAGACATAATAGTCCATCGGAGTCAAATCTGGATGTTTATTTTGTTTTACTCACGGACTGACTTGAAAATTATAAATATGATAATGTTTTCTGTGTAGTAATTGCTTTATTCCCAGAAAACAATAAGTCAATGTACAGAGTATATCTTTTTTTATTATTTTAATAATAAAATAATTTATTCATGGTTAAAATCATGAAAGCCAATCGACTCTTGCAAAGTATCTTAATATTAAAAATTATGACTTACAGGGTAAACAGGGTTATATATTTATGATATTTACTAAAATTCTATGACTAATCATTTAATTTTGACGAATAAATTTTATTTATAAATATTGTGATTTCAATTTTATTGGATAATTAATGTCAACTTTTTTTCCTTTTTTATTATTTTAGTCAAATTTAAAATAGTCCCTCCCGATTTTCACCCGATCATCATTGATTGTGATAGTTTTCGCTTTAAATATTAAGAAAAATATTATAAAACTTAGAAGGGCTGGAGCAGGGTAAGCAATAATAGCCATAATATATTTAGGTACTCAATGTTTTATTAATATTATGCTCACAATCTAAGAAGTGTATAGTTTTAACTACAGAATAAATTAAACGTCCGGTAATCTCTATCAAAGATTAGTATAACACCACCCTTTAATGTTTACGAAAGTATAAAAAAATGATTATTTCATTATTAAAATAAGTCACAATATTTTACAATTACGTCAATCTCATTAGGTATTATTGTATCGTTGAAAAAAAATTAAAAACTTTTTTTGAATTATAATGTTTTTTTTTTTTCTAATTTTTTTATTGTAATAAGAATATTTTAAAGGGTTTTGGTTCGTGCATTAGCATTAAGTCTTATTCTATTTAAAATACGCTTATTCAATAGTTCGCAGGTAAATGTATATTATGTCTAAGTTTATACACTTTATTTACAAATACACAAATACAAATGTATATACAATAATACAGATCTTCGCAGTGAATAAAAGTTGATATTAAATAATAAGTAAATAAGTACATTTAAGTTATTATAAAACTAATGGTAAACATCACATAATTGTTAACAGTAAATAATGCTAAGTAAAATATGGTTTAAGTACGATTTATAAGCATGAAAATATAACTTTAAAAAAAATAATAGTGCGAGTGCCAAGGTACTCACGTGAATTGATGTGTAAATAACAAATCTTACGCTGACGTCATCTGACGCTGGAAGTCTCAGTTAGCCCCTACCGTGTATTGAGCGCTAAGACGTTTACACATCAACCGATTAAAATTTGTAAACAAATCGTTTACAATGATAAAAGTGAAAATCTTATTTTGTAACCACATTTTTTCATACAAATTAAGATTTCGACAAGAAAATATGACAGTGATGTTTTGCTTTCGTACTATTATCAATAATACAGAACAAACCTGGCAAGTCCACTTATGCTATATATTACAATACTTTGCACTGACCCATGTATCATCACAATTTTAAACTCAGTTTTTAAATAGCAAAAACCCTTATTTACGAGTAAGGTAACACAGGCGAGATGTGTGTATATTATATATCACCGACATTTTTACGGTTTTTACTTTTCAAAAGATTGATTTTATTAAAATTGTGACGTCATTACTTAAATATAAAAAAAAAAATCTTTCAGGCTTTTCAATAATACTTGATAATGAAGTACTTCAGAAATACTTATAAGTTTAACGTAAGGCGATATCGAAGGATTTAATTAAATCACATATCACGTTTTTATATTTTTATATATTTTATAATATGTCGAGGATTGTTGCTAATTTATTTTGATAGTAAGAAAAGTCTATACCTATCCCTCTCTACTCGTGAATCTTACATGAGATAGCACTATATCGTTCGCGGCAGGCTATCGCTCTAGGCTGCATATTGGCTTTGTTTCCAACCGATAAATGTCTTTATATGCCTCCCCCTATAGAAGGGGGTTAGGTGAGACGGCACTAGGGAGATGGGGGTAGGCTGTCGTCACTTTCCAGGTAAGTGACGTAGTTGTCTTCCCCGCCGTGAGCAGGCCGTGGAGGCGGGAGTGAAGGTATGTCGTAACCGTGCATCTGGAAACATATAATTGTTTTTTTAATTAAGATAAATGATAAAAGCCGAGATGGCCTAGTTGTTAGAACGCGTGAATCTTAATTGATGATCGTGGGTTTCATGTTCTTAATTTGTGATTATAATTCATCTCGTGCTTGATGGTGAAGCAAAACATCGTGAGAAATTATGTCACATGTGTATTCTACCAACCCGCATTAGAGCAGCGTGGTGGAATAAGCTCTAAACGTTCTGCTCAAAAAGGAAGAGGAGGCCTTAGCCGAGCAGTGGGACATTAACAGGCTGTTACTATAAATGATAATACTTAAAATCTCGTAATTAAATTTCACTTTTTTATTTTACATTATTTGGATTTAAAATGAGTTATATATCTTGTTTAATATAATATTATTCACATCCGTTTAAAATTACAAAAAGATAAAACAAAACGTATTTCCGTAACTTAAAATTAAATTGTTATAAATTGATAATAATTACCTCAATAACGGAAATAACTCATCTTAAATCTACAAGCGACAAATTTCAAATAAAAAGATGTCAGGATATCTTGGATATAAAGACATCCAGATTACGACATGCCGTTGTTGTAGCAGTGGGTACCTGAGATCGGCTATGTTATAAACACTACACTATAAAGTGTATTATGTAAAGACCAGAGTAACACAAAAAATGTCTCATCGTTTTAAAACTCTCGCACAGATAACCATTGGTGATACAAGGTTGGTCATCAGCATCGATCTGTCGCCCGTGTCCCATTTACTGGGGTCGTATAGCTGAGGACCTGGTTCACGAGCT
The DNA here is from genome assembly GCF_905147045.1 of Nymphalis io. Classification (NCBI taxonomy): domain Eukaryota; kingdom Metazoa; phylum Arthropoda; class Insecta; order Lepidoptera; family Nymphalidae; genus Nymphalis; species Nymphalis io. The sequence continues at coordinate 9,629,271 of NC_065910.1, read as the reverse complement.
GCTGGAAGGCGGCGCTGTGCTGCGGCGCGCGGTCGAGGTCGGCGTGCAGCGCGAAGTCGGACAGCGCCTTCCACGGCGGCTGGTACGCGGTCACCTCCAGCGCCAGCGAGCCCGCCTCGTGCCGCACCGGCGACCCCGCCACTAGCGGCACACCCATGGACATGTAGCCCAGGCGGCGGCCTTCCTGTACCGCACCGTTAATATCATACCTTGTGGGTTGACAATTACTTGTGTCTACTTCGTTGCGAGTTGCTCTGTGATATTCAGTGGTTTAAGGATTTTAATTAAGTTCCGATCAGGAATCATGAAAGTATTCAAAATTGAAATATGTAACAAAATGTGCTCGAGAAGCTACATGTTAAATCTCATAATTATTACAAACTATACTAATGTACATAGATAATATATAGAAAGGATTATATCTATATATCTCTCAGAGCATTGTCTTTGGGTATATCACTAGCCATCAGCCTATTTGATATTTAACTTCCCATTAATTATTCAAAAAAAGATTATATTCTATGCAACCTTAAAGGTGAAATTCCAATTTCAATTACATGACAGAAATATTCAAAATGTAATCATTTATTCAGATTATCACCTTCTCTTGTTGCATTTGCATTTTCAATTGTATCGTCTTCTTCTTATCTTTGCACCGTTTGTTCTGGAACCAGACCCTGATGACCCTCGGACTGAGACCAGTCATCTCGACCAGTTGTTCTTTCATTAAAGCATCGGGTCTTGGATTCGCAGCGTAACAAGTTCTGAGAAATAAGAGTTACTGCGTTTAATTATTTAATTTAGTATATAATATATTTCATAAGAAAATTACAGTTTCACGAAAAATAATACGATTTTATAAGCTCAGACCATTTTACGTTAAAACAAACCGTTTTTAGTGAGAACAATTTTAGTAGTTATTACATTAACATTTTGTTATTTTATTGTTACATTTAAGTTTTCAATGTACCAATAAAACCAAAAGATATTATCAGTTGTTATAGCTAGTAATGTTCTCTAAGCTTAATAACGTTAAAGCTGCTACTGTGCACACAAATCGAATCGCTTTATTAATATTTCGGAATAATTAATTTCAATTACAAAATTATACATAATTATAAAACATCTTGAAGCGTTAAGCGATTATATTTAACGGCGTATCGAATTAACAAACACACACACTTTATTATGATTTGCAATTACTTCTTTATAATAATAATTCTTTCAATTAAAACATAGAAAATCATTTAAGCGTTTTCGTTGTTAATTCGTCCATAAATTTCGATATAGTTTTTTTTTTTTTATATTCGCCGGGAGGGCAAATGACTCTACTCCACCTGATGGTAAGTGGTAGTAGAGTCCAAACGCGACGACGGCCAGTACAGACGGGAAAAGCGTTCTGCACTAGCCGCCTTCGCCTTGCCGGCCCGCAAGATGCCTCTTCACGCCTCGTTTGAAGGAACCCGGGTTGTAAGAGGAGGGGAACACGTGAGCTGGTATAGTACGGATACTATGAAACTTTATAATTAAAAAAACGGTTTATTTGAAAGGTTAAATGACATATGTTTATAACATAAAAAAATGTTTTAAAATAGGTTAATTACCTAAGCGTGTGTAACTGCTTTTCGTTTAGTACGGTGCGTACACGAGTTGGTTTTCCGTCGGCGGCAGCTCCTTGCCGCGCTCGACCACTCTTATGGGAACCTGACTCACTGCCCGAATCTGAAACAGTTTTAATTCTTAATAATACCCCAACAACTAACAATACCCCAAGTGTGTTTAGAATTATTCTAAATAAATTTTAGCAACGCAAAAAAGTTTATCAAAAAAGGTTGTAATATACTCTCAGATCACCATATTCGATAGATTATCTGTTCCTACAAGGAGATTGTCATCGGACAATCGCAAAAAATTTAAAACATAAAGGCAAATCAGATATCGGTATGATTAATGTATGATCGTATTTTCTCATATTAATCAACTACCCATATAAGATATTAATGATCACCTTTAGATATCTGCAATGATAATTCATATTTTTTTTTTTTTTTAAAGAATTACCTATGAATGATATATAATGACATATAATATGTAGGTAATATATTGTACATTTCGATGACGTCGTGTATACGATATGAACAATATAGTACAATCCCACTAGGCTTATAAGATTTGAATAATAATATAATAATAACTTTTATACAATATGTTAAATAATAATAATGGTATTCCCGAATTATTGGCCACATTGACGTTTAATTTACCTCGTAACAATACAAGAAAGAAGGTAATCTTTTACACATAGGAACATACAGGACGCAATTAGGAAAAAAATCACTTAAACCCCGTTTATCAAATTTATACAATAGCATTTCAAAACAAGTAGCTTATTTGGATATTTTCCATAATAGCCCGTCTCAGTTCAAACGCAACATTTTGAATTACCTAAATAGTTGCACTCGTTAAACTATCTTTCAATCGACCCAATTTGACTTATTATTCACTAACTTATGTGGAATTATGACCTTTTTTTTTTTTGTTTTTTTGTTCTCTAAAATTGTTTCTTGGTTTTTTTTTGTCCTCATTTTTTTTTCTCTAAATTAATATGCAAGTTTATACAAATATTAAATATTCAATCGTAAATTTAATAATAATTTCAAAATATTCTTAATAATTTTAATGATGTTAATGTATTTGTATTTTTATGGACTTGTAATTTTTAACTAAAAACTTTATTTAATGACTATGTTTAATGTGACGCTTTAACGAATGATGTGATAAACCTCTATTTAAGTGCCTATGCCTACTGTTGGTTGTCCAAAATAAATAAATAATCACTTTTCGCAACGAAAATAAATTTGCACCAAAGGTATTATAAATTATAACACTTATATATATATATATATATATATATATATATATATATATATATATATATATATATTAATTAATAAAAATATAATATATATATATATATATATATATATTATAACACTGGCTACATTTATAAATTATAAAAATATTTTAAAAGTATCTAAATTTCATTACTATTATTTAATACCTGTTATTGAATTTAAATATTTAACTGATATTTAATAGAATACAAAGAAGTCATGAAAAAAATATTAAACAACAAAAAAACAAAATTATATTTAATTTAATAATATCCCCTATATTTTGGGATAAAACAAACGCTGAACCCCACTCGGCGTGGGAGTAACTAATCTCATATTAAGCCTACTTCACACCTAGGCTAATGTCACTGGACAATTGGACATCCTTAATTAGACATTCCGTATGACGCCTGTTTATAAATTCATAAAGGGTTACTTGTGGATTGTGCTGGGAGATAGTATTCAAATGTAATTATGAATCAAAAGTGTGAATACGATAATTATGTTCGTCAAAGTTAAGTTTTTGTACATTAGTTGCAAAAAAAATTGTAATATATATATGTAATATACATTTATTTAAATGAGTTAGACAACTGAAAATTTTGATTAATATGGGTATTCTTTCATACAAAAAATGTTTTACATAATTTTAAAAATGTGCAGTGTTTGTTAGAAATTTCGATCACTAATAAGAATTCTTATCGAAGGTTAGAAGAGATATAATTTTCGTTTTTATCTGTTTTACTGGAGTCAAACATTTTATTTCACTATAAGGAATTATAATAACGTCAGTTTTTAAAATTGATTTTAATATATACTTTGAAAATGCACTGTGAAGATTAAATGATTATCAGTCTAAAAACAAAACTGGCTTCAAATAAAATTCGAGCCTAAAAATTTTTTATCCCCTATTTTTTATCCCTTCTACGAGATATATGTCCCTGTAGTGTACACATCTACAATAGTGTATTAATTAGTATTTTATAATATGAATATATATTATCTGTGTAACTATCATCTGTCATCTCGTATGACACAGATCGCGGAGCGCGGGAAAATAGAATATATATTGGTATTGGCGGGAAGAGAAGAGTGTGTGTGTGCATAGCGAGCTGATATATAAAATATAATATGTATTATTAAATTTGTAATACCGATATTACGACTTGAGTTAAAGTACGGTTAAATTGTGAACATTACAATACGCCTAGGTGGTATTTTTCTTCAAATTTAAATGACTCCAAACCGAACGTATGCTTACCCAAATAAACATAAGGGTTAGGTTAGGTATTCAAAATAAAAATGAAAAGCGATGAAGCAGCAAACGGGTAGGGTCTGTTATATAAATCATTAACTATATTTTTGTATCTGTACCTAATAGGGCAGTGAAGGTCAGATTTAGGTCGCACAATATAATTACTAGATAAAAGACACTCGAATTTTCACGCGGCGAATTAAAGGCGGCGGCGGCTTTGGCGGCTAACATCAAAGTGAGATAACGTACAGTGAACAGAACAGGTACTGATATGAAAATGTTTTGATAAATAGCTATGTTTAATATTTAATGGTATTAACCGACTTCAGAAAAATGGAGGGTTTTCGATTCGGCTCTTCGATTATTACTATAATATTATTGCTTAGTTTATAATCAAGTAATAGATATCAACCAAAGAAAGAGACTTTTAGAAAGAGAGAAGAATATTTGTGTGTTTTATTGTTTAGATTCAGATAAATTAAATATGTTATATAAAACACGAATTATGAATAAGGGGTTTTTAAAATTATGTTAACGAATCTTATGTAATTTTTTTCTATTTTTTATTTTATTTCGATCGAATACTTTTTACTACAAAAAGTTATACCGTTTGTATACTTTTTTAACGCTGATAAGGGGTTACGCGTTTCCCCGACGGGAACATTGGGTGGGGATGTGGGGCTCGCCGGTGTCCAAGGCGCCGAGTGCGCCCTGAACATCGGAATACCCACTAAAAAACCAGCGGTACCCTTTCCGTCTTAACGCGGATCGCCACGGGATCGCTTTCGCATGCTACCGTGACAACAAAAAGTTCTACCTCGATCAACTACCAACTTACAAAAAAAAAAACTTTCATGGACCAAGTAGTAAATGTTATGGGTACAAAAATATTAATATGCAAGGCATATAATTATTATTATATATGATTATTTATATAAAAGTGTGGATTTATAAGTTAGTATTCGTTGAATTTTGTAAAGCATAATATACATTGAATGGTAGGTTTATATTAATTACTGATTTTCATACCGAATGTAGCTTTCCATTAATTTTTCACGTTGAAAAACGTGTCTATGTTAATTTGTATAAGTTTAGTATTATTTTCTTATTATATAAATAAATAAAAACATATACAATATATTTTTCCGCTCGCTGTACGTTAAATCAGTTCAATCAAAGCGATTATCACATCAATGTTATTACGATAGCGAGTTATCCCTCATTATGCTTGTTGCTGATAATAGCAACAACATCCGAGTGATTTTATATTGATATACAGATTCTAGGTAGATGGGTGTAACTGTCATACAATTATATATCTCTGGTTAAAAATTATATATATATATTTATAACATATGTACATTACTTAAAACGCTAATGTGCCATCAACCTTGGAAACTAAGTTACACTATAACTGTAGTTACACTAGCCAACTCACCCTTCAAACCGGAACACAAAAATAGCAAGTACTGCTGTTTTGCGGTAGAATATCTGATGAGTGGGTGGTACCTATCCAGAGGAGCTTGCACAAAGCCCTACTACCAGTAAGTAGCATGCTACTTTATAATGGTAATGTAAAGTAGTTAACTACTACATACATATTTCGTAAACTATATAGTTGTAATTTAGAGTTAGACGATACAGTTGCTTGAAGGTATAAAAACCATTATACGTCTACAATTTATAACAAACATAAGTAAGTATGTAATTATAATGTATTTATTTGCCCAATTAACGACCGGAGAGAGTTCGAGAGTATACATATCCGTATATATATATGTATTATGTACGTGTTTTGCGAGGCACAGAAGTGTTAACATTGACTATTTCCCAACTTCGGAATGTTATTCAAAATATGCCATCAGACCAACGAGAGCTATTTTTCTATAGAAGTTTCCGCCCGCGGCTTCGTTCGTGTGTGAGAAAACATAGCACAGACATCGTCACATACAATAATAATATTAGGACCTAAGTAAAAGACAATAGATTAAAAAAACTGTAAAACTCTTGTGTGTGTGTATTTATATTTCTATATAAGTGAATTGTATTTCTGTTAAATTATTCCTCTTTTGCGCACGTACCTACTCATACAAATGTCCTGTTACGGTAAATGGTAAATGGTCTTTAAGGTAAATGATAGAGAATGTTATTCGCATTTAAACCATTTTTTTTACAATATATCTACATAAATTTTGTGTCGTGCAATAAAGTGTAAACTGGAGAATAATAAATGTGAAGACTTTTTTTATAACACCTAACTGAAAAACTACTGAACCAATTATACATAAAACTTATACCAGAAGATGCAGCAAGTTTCGGGGAAAGTTTTATTACCTACACATAATATTTTCAATATGTAGCTGCGCTTAGCAGTTTCACTCGCTTTAAATTTTGACTATTGACGTGACAAGCGTGAATTTCATGTACTTGTAAGTAAATAAACCCCAAGAATCTTAGACTTACCTGACATAGAGCCCAGCTCGTGGGGATGGTGTGAATTATTGTTGCTAAGTGTTGTGTTGTTGTTGCTTTCCGCGTTACCGCTGTTGCTGCTCGTGTTTGCGCTCTGTTGGAATATTATAATAATATAGTTTATGTTGAAATTACAAAGAGTCGAGTATGTTTTATCGGCAGCTTTGTGTGACCTCAATTTTATATATAATATTTTTTATTAATAGTATTTAATAATAGTTTTTGGAGTTTTCTTTCAGAAAATCCTTAGTAGCAGCCCGGAGTCTGGAAATAGGAAGTGTGTACTCTCCCGTGTCTCGGAAAGCACGAAAAGCCGTTGGTCCTGCGCCTGAACTCTTTCCGGTGATGTCGGATTGCCATTCCACCGGATTATGACACACACTTGTACACTATAATATCTCCTGCACAGTTGGCTGATCTCCTTTGAGATTGGCTGCCGTATTATTAGCTATACATACTTTTTCTAAAACATCATGATCTTCTCTACAGTATAAAGCACCACCTTCTCGTAACGCGAACTCATCGCCTGCAACAAAAAACATTACAAATTGTAACTTAATTATATGATTTTAATTACGCAAAACTATATACCTACAGTTGTACGTGTATATAATCGATTTTTCCGCTCGTTAAATCAGTTCAATCAAAGCGATTATCGCACAAATGTTATTACGATAGCGAGTTATCCCTCATTATCCGTGTTACTGATAACAAAAACAACATTTATAATAGCCTTATATATAATATATATAATGAATGAGACAGTATAAGTACCATAAAGTGATATCGTGACTCATCTCGTCTCATCTATAAATAGAAGAATGATTACCTGGTATTAATTGTCTTGCGCACGCGCAGCATCTGAAACAGTCGATGTGATATATCTTCGTCTTCGCTCGCATCACGAAGTCGTTTTTACTAAATGAAGCGCCGCACTTGTCACATTTCGTACCGAATAACCTGTTGACAAATTTATATACAATTCAATAAAGTTGGTACATTATATAAAAGAGATTTTTCAATAAAATGTGAAGCCATTGGAATAGACTATAGATCATACACGAAGGTGGGCTTATTGTAGAGCAGGCTTCACTTTTCATGTTCATTGGAACTGGTTTGATCTGTTCAAGGTTTAATATATATATATATATATATATATATATATATATATATATATATATATATATATATATATATATATATATATATATATATTCGCAGTAGAGCCATGTAGTCCCGCAGACTATTTAACTATTTCAACCGATTTGTCGCCTGGGCCTTATAGAACTTTTAACGGAAGAACTGTCTTAGTTCACCTGTGAGTTTTTTGCGTGCCATTATTTTAATTTATTTTATTATTTTGGAAGCCAACGTTATATGTTAAAAAATACATTTTCTTATCGCTTATTAAAAAATAGTTTACAAAATATATACCAATTATAGGCTAACTTAACATTCAAATAAAAATATCTCTAATTGACGAAAAACAAAAAAATCTTTAATTGTAACAACAAAATATATAAACGAATTTTGACATTAACAATATCTTTAGACATTAACATCATGTGGTATGACTGATTTGTAAAACATTTAAGTATCTTGTCTTAACCACATCTGGTGGTGTGTTCAGTGACGAAATACAACGATCGCATCCTTTATATACCTATATATATATATATATATATATATATATATATATATATATATATATATATATATAATTATAAGCTTGTCTAGAAAATCATCAATTTTCGGTGGGTTCTTAAAAATTAAAATTGTGTTGCCTGTTATAATATATCTAATAAGAAATAGATAATACACAGTACGCGATACATAAGTTAAGCGCTTATGTATCAGTTTCGTTACTCAAAAATATTACATATAACCTTACCCAAATTCAGCTTTGTATTTGAATTTCATTATATATAAAGAGGTATCCGGCCCGGCTTCACAGGGATAGAAGGGTATATACAAAACGTTTATATAGTAAATACATATTTCTATTGGTTTAAGCGGCGCGCGCAAGTAAAGCTCCCAGTGGAGTGGGTATGATTTTTTCCGACATCTTCAACAATAATCGTAATATTTCAAACGTTTCATAAAACCTTAATGGTTTGTACACCTAAACTTTCTAATAAATAAACATAATAAAATAAACGAACTAAAAACTAAAAAGTATATGAAAATCCATTCGGTATTTTTTTTTTAATTTATCGCATTCTGACAGAGAAACAGACACGGAGAGTTTTAGGTTTAATGTTATAGTTTAATGTTATTTAAACGAAATCAGAATATACTTAATTCAAATAGGCTCTTGCATTCTTGAATCGTATTTTTTACATGATTAAATTAAATTAAATCTACCACCGGTTCGGAATGTAGATTCTATCGAGAAAAACCGGTAAGAAACTCAGTAGTTACTCTTTCTCGACAATCAAGTTACATAGAATATTAAAAACAATTTAATTATTATCAATCTTTCATTGAATAATACGCCTTGTTAATTATAGTTTCCATCAAATGATTTAAAATTGTTAATTCAGAAAGCTAATAATATTTGAGGAATTTTATTAAAAAACATTACCCATGGAAGAATGAATTGATTAAAAAAAAAACATCAATCTTATTTAAATACTTCTAATCAACACAATGAAATGTATACACTACGCGAGCCATGTACTTGTATCCATAGAATCCTATAGAGCTACATATAAAGCGGTATATGCGATGCTTTTAGCGAAATTGCGAGGGTGCCTTTACTAAGTGCCGGTCAATACCCCTAGAAATAAGTTTACGGTTAGGGTTTTACGATTTTCGCGTTACAGATAACCGTACCGTGAACAGGTTATTTATTTTGTTATTTTTTGTTTTTTTTTTTTAATCTAAGGAGGTTTTAATTTGTTTTTTATATGATGGTTTTTTTTTCTAGCACGATATGACTTTTTTTTTTAATTTTGTTTTGTAAATCCGTATAAATTTATCCAATACATAATAGTAATAATTTTAGATAAAGAGTTTGTTTGTTTGTACGCACTAATATCAGGATCTGTTAATCTGATTTTAATAAATCACTTTGCGTTAGATAGTTCATTTATTAAAAAATTATAGACTATATAAAATCATGTTACGACACACATGGATAGAGCAGTAATGTTTAAGCCGAGTGAAAGGATGCGGAGCGCCTAGTTAGTTAATAATTTACTCGATATTTAGAAAATTCCAAATTAAAATGTAAAAGACTAGTTTTTCAAGCGATATTGAACACAATAATTACTATAATTAAATGTAATAAGTATTAATATAGTGTATCAAAATAAATCTTTGATAATAATGAACAAATATATTTTGTTCTCAAAGAATAGATCAATAAGGGCTTTTTAGGATTATATACCTTAAAAAGTATATTGTAAATAACATTAAATGTAACCAGAATATTATTCTTTAGATACATCTTTAAGGGGTTTTTTTTACAGGGGTGAGAATCGCTAAGTATCCAATCCCTAAGGGAAAGTAAAGGGCTTAAAATGTTAGGGAACAAAACCGGTAAATAAAACCAGTGCAGACACCTTGTATCTATTAGAAATCTTCCCTAAGAACCAATAATATCGTGAATCTGAACCAATAATATACAAAAATGCCACGACCTATCTGTCTGTCAACGCATAATTTATTCTTAGTGAATTTAAATTTGCAAAAGACGTCTATATACACACGTAGAAACTACCCTTTCCACGAAGCTTCGGTGCGTCGGTGCGGGATGATCTGCGTCCGTCCGTATTATCACGGATCGTGGGAAGTCACTTTAATTTCCGTCCATCATTTTACCGTTGGCTTGTGCAGAAACATCTGGATAATACACCCTTCTCCCATAAATAAACCGAAGAATGTCAGCGAGTGAGCCAGTTCAATTACTGGCACAAGGGATATGACATTAGATTTGGTGCCGCAATAACGGTATAATATGGAGTGGTTTAAACTTCTTGTTACCTAAGGGCGGTGTCTAAGTTTCAAAATAAATTATTATATCTCGCCATAAAATACTAAATAATAATAACAACTTTGCACAAAAAACAAACTTATATAATCGCTTATATAATAACGTAGCTGAAGAACAAAAAGTTAAATCCGTAGTTTAGTTTTCACATTTCATTTTACGATGAATTCGCGAGCGCCATCTAGAGATTTCAACATCTGTTCTTCGTTGGAGTGATTGACAGGCAGCTGTGAAAACAACGACCACACATGAGGTGTCAAACGTAATGCGAATGATATTGCCTATTTTACTTGGCCGTATTTTATACCAATATCACCCTAAATATAAGCAGTTTTCGTCCGCGTCTTTTGACAGCTGTTAAGTATAAGAAAGTAGCCTATGTTCCCTCTGCGATAAGCTTGCTTCATAAAAATTGCATCAAAATCAGTTCAGTGGTTTAGCCGTGAAAGCGTAACAGATAAGTTATAGACAAAGTATTTAATTTAAAAATCATTATTAGGAATGCAGTGTAAGTATTTCCTTGTTGTTTTCGTCAAGTTGTTTAAGCATAGAAGTTATTAACTGTATAGTTACGTATATATGTGTTCGTTCGTTTCAAACGTTGTTTGTACACAGTAACGCGAGACGCGCGTGCGGTTTCGTCTTTCGCTAATTGCGGGGCGTGAGGTCGTCCAGATTTAGGGCTGTGTTACCTACGATTCGATTTCATCTCTTGGCAATGTTTTGAAAAACATTATGAAAATACTGAAGAATAACTCTTTTATATAATAATAATATCCTGGGACATTTTTCACACACGGCCATCTGATCCCAAATTAAGCTTGTACAGAGCTTGTACTATGGAAACCAGACAACTGATATAATACTTTTCTTTTGTAAATACATACTTATATAGATAATTACATCCAGACTTAGGACAAACAGACATGTTCATGCACACAAATATCTGTTCTGGGTGGGATTCGAACCCACAATCTTCGGCATGAAAGGCAAGCATCCACCAACCACGCCAACTGGCTCGTCAAACCGTTTTTTTATATACTGATTTAATCTTGATTCATATCATATATTGATTGATAGATCACGGATAGATTTAAATATATTTAATGAAAAGGTATGTGCTAAAACACACACTTGCTAGCCCCAGTCTCATAAGCTTGTGGGATTGCAATCCGACACGACCGGATAAAGTTCATGCAGGCTTTACGTGCTTTCCGAGGCACCATAGTGTAAAGACTACGGGCTGCTATGGAGATATTCTAGATAGAAAATACTTTTCGGTTACATGGTTTACAAACCCAGGACTCGACAGCCATATAAGGTCCGTATTAGGCAATTTATATAGTTTTCAATGTATAAAAATATGATTGTCAAAAATATTTTTTTAAGATTACTTAATAAAAAAAAATTTCGCTTCTGCATAGGTCTTTGCTAAAATTACAAACAAGCTTATTTTGAGTTTAAGCTAAGTAGTAACTTTGCTTACAAAACGTCATTGTTCATAGAAGCAACGAATAAAACGAAAAATTACGATTTTGTCTTGAACACAGTATTATTTAAAAAATGTATGATTCCAAAGTTTTTAGAATACAGATTAGGTTAAAGTCTGAAGTCCAATTATATATAATATTCATTTTTTTGTTTATAAAATATAGATATTATCTAAAATAAACTTACTTTAATTAGAGTCTTTAATTGATATGTCCTTCCTCTGTGTGTTTCCGGAGTTATTTAATTAAAAATATTAATAGATATACTGTAAGGATGTTTAGTTTGAAATTTTATATGTAAACATACATGTCCGTTTTGTTAAATTTCTTTCTATTTATTTTTACTTTTCATATCGACTGCATTGTTTTTTTTAGTATCAAATTTTCATAGCAAAGAATCTGTATGTATACTTACTAAAAAAAAAGTTTTTATTAAAGAAGCTGTTTTAAAAAGTAAAGCTTTTTGCAATAACATAGATATAATACAAACTGGTAAGTATGTATAGGTGGTATCTATTTTCAAGACCAGTAACGTCCTGTGAATGTCGCACTGCTGGGCTAAGGCCTCCTCTCCCTTTTCGAGAAGGTATGAGCTTATTCCGCCACGCTGCTTCAATGCGGGTTGGTAGAATACATACACAGCAGAATTTCAGTGAAACTAGACACATGCAGGTTTCCTCACGAGGTTTTCCTTTACCGTCAAGCACGAGATGAATTATAAACACAAATTAAGTACATGAATATTTAGTGACGCTTGCCCGGGTTTAAACTCACGATCATCGGTTAAAATTCACGCGTTCTTACCACTATGCCATCTCGGCCATATTTTTAAGTCCAATTTATTTAAATTTATTTAAGTCCAAGTTGTTTAAATAAATGTTCAATCAACAATCATGTATGTACCAACTGATATCAAATATGATCATAGATAATACTCAATTTAAATAATCACACCTATAACGATCGACCCATGGGAAAACACGTAAATTAACACAGAAATATAAAAACAAATAATGCATTAGGCTGAAAAAAGTAATCGATCTTCCGGCGAACGGAAACGAACCATAGACATATCGGGTTCCCGCCGCCCGCCGTGCTGTCAAACTGACGTTTGTTTTGGCGCCAAAATACATAATGCCGGTTTGTTTTTCTCGGCACGTCACCGTTCAAAGCGGCAAAGACAATTCGTGTTTCATCTAAATAATTTTTCAAGGTTTGTCATACGAATTTATTCTTTATTACCTAAAGAAAAAAGATTACGTGGTTAGCAAGAACAAAATCGTGTATAGTTTTGTTTGCTGATGTGTAATTCTATATTTTAGCCGCGAGATAGAAGGGTGAAAAGGTAAACAGCCAAGTTATTTTAGTGAATTCATCTTTAGATTTTGTCTGTGTTTAAAAAGTGGCGCCGTGATGAATTATGATTGACATGTTATGGATATTTTTTTTTAAATGAGTTTAGGGCTTATTCTGTACCAAAGACTAAATATAGAGGCCATCTTTTGAGATGTAAGCAGAGTTATAAATAGAATTATAAAGTAAACGTTATAGTCTTTTAGTTGGTTTGTGAGTACGAAACATCTACAAACAAATTTATATATAACTTGACTAATATTACATAAGTTCTCTTAAAATGTATCAATTTGCGATACGCGTAGTATTTATACTTGATTAACCTGAATTAAGCTTTCGGAGAGCCATTAATAACGCGTGTGTAATCGTGAAAAATATCAACAAACCTTATACCATTACGTTTTCTCATCTCAAGCCCAAAAACTGTTTTTATAACAACTCAACTTGATTTATTTCTGAGCGGCAAACTTATATTGTACGTGTATTTTATGTAGACAGATGTTTTAAGTAGGATAGTCGATGTGACTGTTGTTGGTTGCAATTTATAAAGACATTGAATAATAATTATATAAATAAAAAGAGCGATGTAATTAATATTAATGAAGTAATTGTATGTTTTATGAACATTTCAGTTAATTGACCGTTTAAATGAAATTCTTTCCTCAATATGCCATGTAATCGTAATTATCATAGAAATTAAAATTATCTTCAAGATAGAAGTTTTTAAATTTAGCATCACAGCGCATCAAACGGAGATAAGAGATTTAACATATCTTCTTACTAATTACTAATTGACGTAAATTAAAGGTTGAAGCTTTCGATACACTTCAAGAAAAATATTTTATATAAGCACCGAAGTGTTTTATCTAGTTTGATAGTGCGTGTTTTATATAACGACTGAATACAATATACTGTTGCAATAATTTTGAGTAGCTTTCTTATAATTAAATTTCACTTGTGGTAGGGCTTCGTGCAAGCTCGTCTGGGTAAGTACCACTCACTCATCAGATATTCTACCGCAAAACAGCAGCACTTGATATTGTTGTGTTCCGGTTTGAAGGGTGTGTGAGCCAGTGTAATTACAGGCACAAGGAACATAAAATCTTAGTTCCCAAGGTCGGTGGCGCATTGGCTATGTAAGCGATGGTTGACATTTCTTAGAATGCCAATGTCTAAGGGCGTTGGTGACCTCTTACCATCAGGTGGCCCATATGCTCGTCCGCCTTCCTATTCTATAAAAAAAAATCTAACACTTAATCTAGTTTGCTGTAAGTTTTTCAATGTCGTCTGATGCCAAGTCTTGTACCAGCTGCTTGAAAGCCGTGTGTCTAAAAGTTACCCGTCGATTACTGAACACAAGTGACCTAGTTCTGTAACATCTAAAAATAATCTTAATTCGAGTACTGATATAAGAACTTTTGGATCCCTGTTACAAGATTATATTAAACATATTGATAACGGTTCGAATGAAGATTATATCGAGAAGAACCGACAAGGCAGCAGTAGGTACAAGTGGACGTCCCCAATGTACCCATTTGTATTCACCCCCTAACCGTTGACATTGGCATTGTATAAGATATTCCTTACATTGTCAATGTTCCACCTTTCTTGAGATCTAAGATGATTCCATAATCTCTTTATAATATTGGCTCACACGCTTTTCAAACCTTTTATGAATGGTTGGTACCACGTTGGTGCTACATTGGTACAAAGATGGGGACAAAAGCCAATCAGTCACAATATTACAAGTCCACTTACCTAGTGTAATCTCGTTTGCAATACGTCTTTCCGTCTCGCACGAAACACGTGCAGGATTCGTCTAGGAACTGCCGGCATTCCTGACACTTGAGGCACGCGGCGTGCCATTCCAAATCTGGCGCCACACGTAGTATGTACTGGTCGTGGATTTGACCGCCGCATCCCACACAGAGGGATAGGCGGAGTTTCTCTGTAAAGAGCAAAGATAAATGATTAAGTGTTTGTTAAACTTGAAATCTCTTAATTTCTGACAAGATAATTCTTGGACATTTTTTCCTTTTGCGTGATTGATCTATGGGACCTTCGGTAGAGTTTCGAATAAAAGTTATGTACAGCCTTTAAAGATCCAGCTGAACATAGGTGTCTCCTACTGTCCTCTCCAGGTCAACAAATCTCAAGGAAACTTTGATAATCCTGTCCGAACTATACCTACTAATTACATATAACTGGATTCTGGATTATCAGGACTACTATATTCTGCTATATGACACTATAACATATAAAAAAGGTCAAAATAGATTAATATAAAAGATAAGCATATATATAAATATAAAAAACATCGATACCACCTGCGTTTCGATATCGCTATAGCCAGTTATAGCTTAGATTAAATAATTTTATTTTTCTAAACACAAGAGGAATATAACGGTCGGCATTAACTAATTACTTTGGCGATACATAAAGGCTAGCGCAAACACGACGTTTAAATTTTTAAACGCGGGAAAGAGACGAAACGATGGAGACATTAGTGGGTGTGGTTCGAACAGACCACGCCCATCAGATATTGATTCGGGCACAGATAACTTATTCATAATTCCATGTTATACGTTGTCTATGTCATCAGTGAGCGTTTTATCTTTAAATTCGAGTAAATATTAACAGTTTTAAGAAAGCAGATATTATATTTATAAACAATCTGTCGTTATTAATATCATTAAGATGCTAGTCTAGATAATTTTTTGTAGTTGTTTGTTGATTATCGTGGTGACATTTTGTTTTTTTTTTAGTTTATTTGGAGCGTGTGTATTTGCTAATTATGGGCAAAATATTCATCCAATATATATGTCAATGAGTTATTGGAATTAAAAAATTATATGATTAATTCGATAGAGTAAAATTTTTGTGCAAGCTCGTCTGGGTAGGTACCACCCACTCATCAGATATTCTACCGCAAAACAGCAATACTTGATATTGTTGTGTTCCGGTTTGAAGGGTGAGTGAGCCAGTGTAATTACAGGCACAAGGGACATAAAATCTTAGTTCCCAAGGTTGGTGGCGCATTGGTTATAAGCGATGGTTGACATTTCTTACAATGCCAATGTCTAATGGCGTTTGGTGACCACTTACCATCAGGTGGCCCATATGCTCGTCCACCTTCCTATTCTATAAAAAAAAAATATAGGTATTTTAATTTTGGCTGTAACTCACAGGTAACAAAAAAGACATACCTACCCAATTTAATTACAATTATATTCATGAGTTTTTTTTGCGAGGTGCTATGTCATTTCAATTTTCTGTAATACTATAAAATTACTCATATTTTATTAAGTGTTTTTTCCATTTAGGCTTAAGCTCCCTTTCCCTTTGAGGAGAAGGCTTGGAGTTCATTCCACCACGCTGGTCCAATGCGGGTTGGTGGGTATCCACGGGTCAGAAAGGACAAGACAGGAACAGGTTTTCTCACGATGTCTTTCCTTTACCGCTGAGTACGAGATGAAATTGCCTGGGTTTGAACTCGCGATAATCGGTTAAGATTCACGCGTTCTAACCACTGGGTCATTTCGGGCCTAATATGCAGACACATTTGCACTATATATTTCTTCTCTATCATAATTGGTAAATCGGAAACGAGCGGAAAGACTTCATACGCAAGACGCTTAACGTGCTTTCCGAGGCACGCAATTGTTAACAATAAGTACATACCTACTTATAAACTTCATGCAAATGACTGAGAATTTGTTATAGAAAAACTCAATAACTTTTTACTAGCTCGGCCCGGATCTGGTGCCACTTGCCACTAAACCAAAGTGGAAGTCTTTAAAAGATACATATGTATATAAAAGGAGTAAATAAATGTTAGGTAATGTTTTTGAGAATTTAAAATGTTCAAATTCTCAAAGCAATAAAACTAATAATGATTTATTTAAAAGTTAATTTTGAAATAACAAACAGTTAATTTCGTTTCTCAGTCGACGTTTCTGAGAAAAATACACTTTAAAATTACTGTTTATTTTGAACATTAATAATAATGGTATAATTAATTGCACTTTATTACACTTTGATGGATTGTTTTAAGTTTTTAAAAGCAGTTTTATGATCGTGAATGCTTCCGCGATTTTAATTGGGAAAATTAATTAATATTTCATCAAATTAAAAGTAATATTTGCATTGCGATGTATAAAAATTTATGATCTCACAGACAGGCTGGACGTTTTATGTGAATAATTGCTTAAGCAAACAAATGGAGAAAGGATTATTTTAATGTTAACGGTCTTTTTCTTGAAATATCTTTTTAATATCCATCTATACTAATATTTTAAGCATGAAAGTAACTCTGTCCCTGTTACGCTTTCACGACCGTACCGTAAACCGATTTTGATAAAATTTGGTATCCAGCACGCTTAAACCCTAAGGACGAACATAGACTTTTAACTAACACAACCCCTCTCTCTCCACACGCAGGCGAAACCGCGGTCGAAAACTTTTATTATATAAGTAGGCAAAAAAAACATTTCAGCGATACTATTCTGTAAGAACTCACTTCATTACTCACCCGTGAAATGTTGACAACCGACTTGTGGTGATATACTAGTTTGATGCGTGTATTCTTGAAATGTAATGGGTTTCGAGTTTGTTCTTACCGAATAGCCCTACAGTACCTTTTTCTCCTCTGTTTGTCAAGCGATTCCCTTTTTTGCTTGATAGCTATAGAATAGAGCTTTAGTGTTATTAATAAAAAAACTGATTACAAGAGTAGAAATTTAGTATGATTAATTTTATATTTAAATATTGGCTTCCTAGTATAAATAAATAACACACAGTTAAAAATTCAGGTCGTCTACAGCAATTTTTTGCTCAGCTACTTTTTCAATAGAGACGTTTTTTGTAATACCTAAATAAAAAAGCTACTAAACCAATATACATAAAATATATACCAGAAGATGCCGCTGCATCGTTTTGAAAGAGATTTAGTTTAAGTATTTAATATTACATATTTCGTAGTTTTACCCGCTTTAAAAAATATATATTCATGTTATAAATACAAGATATTAATTACAAGGGTGCATAAACATAGACTTTATTCAATTACTTACGTAATTCGTTGAGACGGATCTCCGACACGGCCGAAAGGTTCACGCGCAAGACCAACAGCTGATGTGTTTCCTATGCACGAGTGTTCCCAAATTCTGGGTATCCACTGAGGGTTTCTTGGCTGAAAAGCCTTTATAATCATAAACAGGATTTTAACCCAGGACCACAGGATCTAGAGTGTGCCGCTTGGGGATCTCAGCGCCTGTCCCTGGCGGCCTTAGTCGGTGAAGACCTCTCGCTGCCAAGTGTGATGCGCCATGCTTGGTAGCGAGAGGTGCTGGTTGGAGACAGCCTCCTTTTGCGAAAATATCATGTCGCAGAAGGAGTCAGCGGAGCGGGAGCGTGAGGAGAGGGCCTCCGCTGACACGCTTCGCCGAAGAAGACCGGGGAGAAGGCGTCGGCACTATGCGCATCTTCTCCTCCCGCCCTAAGTGTTTCCGGGGTTAGGGGGTCTTTGTACCCCGAGAACCCCCTAGGATTTGGAGGCCTTGCAGAGGCGGGCCAACCGTCGGGGCGTCACGGTAGTATGCGCAAGCGATCCCGTGACACCCCTCGAAAAGGCGGTGTGGGTACCGCTGGTTTTTTAGTGGGTATTCCGGCGCATGCTCGGCACCGGCAAGTCCCACATACCCCCCCACTTCAAGTGGGGGAAACGCGTAAACACCTTTTTCCAGCGAAAAAAAAGGACCACAGGATCTGCATTATCAGCTAGCTACAAAACTGACGATGCAGTAACAGCTAAGCAAATTGTATATTTGTACGTCACAGCTTCATACCTTGGAAAATGTTAATATTTTATGTATGTATCGTAAAATCGAAGAGGTCGATAAATAATTATAGTACCAATAATAATTAAACATATTATTTACCTTTATTTACATTTATATATTGGTCATTAAAATATGAGTATATATTTTTTGCTTAATATTTTTTTTTTGCAAAACTGACTGCCTCGTTGGTCTAGTGGATAGGTCTAAGGCCGCAGATCCCGAAGTCATGGGTTTAAGTCCCAGGTCGAGGTAATAAAAAAGTTATTGGGTTTTTCTGTCGAAGATTCTCTGTAACAGCCCGGAATCCGGAAGTTAGAAGTGCACACTCCTGCGTCTAGGAAAGCACGTACAGGCGTTCTGCGCCTGAAATCTTTCCGATCGTGTCATTAAAATATCAGAGTGAGGGAATAGAGAGTGCATTTGTGTTTGCACACACACTTGTGCACTATGTTTTTTTACCAATTTTTTTCTGGACTTGGTTATTTTGTTCTGTGCGTTTATAATTAATTACGACAAACGATTTTATAAGTACAAAAGATTTATTAGTTATGAATACTATAAACGGATTAACATTTGTACTATTTTTGTTTATTACCAATCTTACTTGAATGACTTTATGAAATCCGTATGAAAGTCACTTTGTATCCACTAATCCGCATCGGAGCTGCAAGGTGGAATAAGATTCAATTTATTTCCTCAATACGTGTTGGCCTTTCAATAAAAAAAAAAAACAAACTATATATAATGTTTCATATACTGAAGTTTTCGAAGCTGATGAAAACTTAAAAGTAATATCACTTTAATATGAAGATACGGTCAAATTGATTTAGATAAATAGTCCTCATACAAAGTACAAAAAAAAAATCAATCCATATAAGATACACAAACAATTAACTAAAACATCCAATTAATGATAGAGTCATTAACTTTGTAGACGCCGAAAGGACTTAGTTAATGATGTAATGAATTTAACGATTTTAATAAGACTCGCTTCATTTAACGACTCGATTTTTTTATTATTCTTTAATATGGCAGTAGCTAACAGTTAAATTGCGACATAAAATAGTCGATGATAGTTTTATATGTCAAACTTTGTAATAAATAATTACATTGTAACTTGTGAACAACGAAATAAAGACTGTATAAGGTAAATACGGACGTTAAACCACGTTATTTTACGGCTGTTTTTCTGGTTTTAGACCACGCAAATGGGCCAGCTGATGGTAAGTGGTCACCACCGTCAATTGACATTGGTAACGGTAACAGCCTGTAAATGTCCCACTGGGTCGTGGTGTCGTGGGTCAAGCCATCAACTATATTTTCATGTGCTTAATTTGTGTTTATATTTATTCATCTCGTGCTTGACGGTGAAGGAAAACATCGTGAGGAAACCTTCATCTATCTTATTTCATTGAAATTCTGCCACATGTGTATTCCACCAAACCATTGAAGCAGCGTGGTGGTATAAGCTCCAAACCTTTTTTTTTTTTTTATAGAATAGGAAGGAGGACGAGCATATGGGCCACCTGATGGTAAGTGGTCACCAAACGCCCTTAGACATTGGCATTGTAAGAAATGTCAACCATCGCTTATAGCCAATGCGCCACCAACCTTGAGAACTAAGATTTTATGTCCCTTGTGCCTGTAATTACACTGGCTCACTCACCCTTCAAACCGGAACACAACAATATCAAGTATTACTGTTTTGCGGTAGAATATCTGATGAGTGGGTGGTACCTACCCAGACGAGCTTGCACAAAGCCCTACCACCAGTGAAAAAAAGGAGAGGAGGCCTTGGCTCAGCTGTGGGACATTCACAAGCTGTTGCTTACTAAATCGCAAACTTAAGCATAAAAATAATCCTAACTAATATTATAAATTCAAGAGTGAGTTTGCTTGTTGCGCTTTTACGCCTAAATTACTCAATCATACATTGCATACATATTGTCAGAAGTACAGAAAGGGATAAAGAGTACTTAACACCTCACCCCCTTGTAAGCCGCGGGCGGAAACTATAGGATACTAGAATAACTTCTAGAATAACTTCTAATTTTACTCCCTCCAATTTTAAGCGTAACCTTAAGTTTGTAGTAGGATCTTTAAAAGGATTGAATCTGTTATTTATTAAATCGAAAGCCTTTATACCGAGGAACTATTAATGCCGAAGTTCAGTATTCCAGCTAACGGCATATTTATCAACGGTTGAAACTTATTCATAATATTGTGTTAATTTCATAGCTTTCGCCCTAACTGCGTCACGTTTATATAAACATCACACGTACTATCCGGATATAGACGTCACAATAATACGTAAACTTTACTATATCAAATTATATATTACATATGTAAAGTTCTTTGTAAAAAATATTAGCTGATTTCTTTCCATTGAAAGTATTCTAAAGGACGAGTGAAATTCACTGCCAATATCTTTATTATCATTGGCGTATAACACCTCACCGAAGTTTCGTCATAATCATAATAAAGATGAATAGTTTAGGAATAGTTTAGTTTTTTTACTGGTGGTAGGGCTTTGTGCAAGCTCGTCTGGGTAGGTACCACCCACTCATCAGATATTCTACCGCAAAACAGCAATACTTGATATTGTTGTGTTCCGGTTTGAAGGGTGAGTGAGCCAGTGTAATTACAGACACAAGGGACATAAAATCTTAGTTCCCAAGGTTGGTGGCGCATTGGCTATAAGCGATGGTTGACATTTCTTACAATGCCAATGTCTAAGGGCGTTTGGTGACCACTTACCATCAGGTGGCCCATATGCTTGTCCACCTTCCTATTCTATAAAAAAAAAAAAAAGACCAGAAAGAACATAAGTTAAATATTATTTTATTTAATCTACACGACTGATACTACTAACGCAGACTTTACAGGTGTCCATCGATATTGACACTGTAAGAAATATTAACGACTTCATTTATTTCGTGTTTCCCTGGACTCGAACTTGCGATCTTCGTTTTCGGGGACGATGATTAGTATATAAAATGCATGATTATTTATTGGCGATCCGGTTGGCATGGTTGGTGGATGCTTGCCTTTCACGCCGAAAGTTTTGGATCTGTTTGTCCTGAGTCTGGGTGTAATTATCTATACAAGTATGTATTTACAAAAGAAAAATAGTATATGTAGTATATCAGTTGTCTGGTTTCCATAGTACAAGCTCTGTACAAGCTTAATTTGGGATCAGATGGCCGTGTGTGAAAAATGTCCCAGGATATTATTATTATTATTTAGGTATGTGTGAGCGAACTGGGACATTATAAAAACGTTGTACAAGATATAGAAACTTTTCTTGAGAATTTGTTCATGCTAAGTTTAGTACAAAATTATATGTTATAATTTTGTACTAAACCATTTTGTACAGAAACACGTACTTCTCAGCCGATCACGTCGGGGCTGAGATCATCAGTACCGACATCATTCAGAGAGCGAGATGGCTCCACGTTCAAGGCGAAGTCTAGAACTAGCCCTCCACCCATTATTGATGTAAAAACCGGAGCCAATAACCAATACAGGATAAAAAAAAACAACCGTTTTAAGCATTGATGATATAAAATTTACGACCCTAGGACGCCAAACTTCGAAGCCCTTAAGTGGAATCCGAACATCTGGGTTTAACTAGAAGTGGTTTTGTATATCGAGTTTCATTTCTGTCTATATATCTACATTCATAATAGTTAACGCCTAAAATAAAGGCGAAATCATACAAATGAAAAAATACAGTTAATTGTTATGTGATTTGATTGAATGAATTTAGTTAAACTTGTGTGAACGCAACTAACACACACATACGTAACGAACGTGTGTGGAGCTGGTTTTAAAAACGCGTGCGTTAGAATTTATTGTGTCAATAATGAGTTGCGCCGACGCCGAGATCTTTGGATCTGGGTATATAGGGATGGGGGATAGTCGAAAAAAATAAATCTTTATTTGTAATTTAAAAAAAATAGGTTAATTTTTCGTACGATATTATTCACTTCGAGAAACGCCTTTTTTTTTATTCTTAAGCTAATTTCCGCTTGCAGCTTTGCCGGCGTGTGTATGGGAGGTGATAGATGGCCTATGTCCTTTTCTGTACCCCTGACAACGTGTATGCAAAATTTTATGTTTCATACTTTTATATTTCATACTATTAGTTAGGATTGTGAGGAAACCTACACGTGATTATAAAATGTCGAGTACATAAAGAGTCCTATTTACAATTAAAGTCCAATTTACAATTAAAATTATAAATCTACCAAATCGTAGTTATTTTTGAAGATCAAATCCATCATACTTCAGCAGCGTACCTTGACTGTATAAGCTGACGTTTATAATGCCTACAGTGCCAGTGTATAAGGGCGAGAGTACCAATAATTTACCGACAAAAGACAAAAAGCTTTCTTAAAATGAAAAAAAAACTTTGTTGTTGTTAGTATGTTTGGTAATTAATCACGGTCGAAGATCTGACGATGAAAAGATTCTGAAAAAAACCTTGGTAAAGAATATTATGATAATAAAAATATCGATAAAATCATGATTTGAGACAAAGGGTATTTTTTTATTAATACTTATTTGCAAAAATCGTTTTGTTATTATAATATAAGCGACGCGGTCGCCTATATGTACAACTTTTAAAATATTACATCAAGTACTAACAAAAAAATTAATTAAAAATATTTATTAAAATTCTGAATAATTACAACGGATAATAAATATATTAATTATATAAATAATATGATGAAATAACATTAATGTAGATTTAGATCTTAATTGTTAACATAAATAGTTATATTAACTTAAAAATATATTATTATTGCTTGTATAATAATTGTAATAACTGTAATAACTAATCCAAGCTTAAACAATTAAAAAAAGTGTGAATCTTTTAAAAACAGTTCTCGTATACATGTGTCTTATATGCTTTTTTTTTTTATATGCCCCTGGATGGCAAATGACTCTACTCCACCTGATGGTAAGTGGTAGTAGAGTCCAAACGCGACGACGGCCAGTACAGTCGGGAAGAATGTTCTGTACTAGCCGTCCCCGCCTTGCCGGCCCGCAAGATGCCTCTTCACGCCTCGTTTGAAGGAACCCGGGTTGTAAGAGGAGGGGAACACGTGAGTTGGTAAGGAATTCCATTTTTTGGTAGTGCGACAAATAAAGGAGTTGCCAAATTTCTTTGTGCGCGATGGAATTGGATGGATGTCACAGTTAGGCGGTGACATCGAGAACCAGCTCGCGTGGACTTAAGAAGGAAGGGGGAAGCAGGAATTAGAGAGAATAATTCCTCAGAGCACTCGCCGTGATACAGACGATAGAAAGCGCTCAGTGCTGCTATCTCGCGACGCAATTGTAAAGGTTCAAGGGTGTTTGTGACCTTTACGTCGCCAATAATGCGTACTGCACGTCGCTGCAGTACGCATTACATTTATATTAGCGAGTTTTCGTGAAGCTGTTTTTATAATAGCCTCGATGTAATCCCTTGGACTAAGGTCGCAGCGAACGTCCATCCCCAGCATGGCGATTTTGCTTTGTATCATCAGCGGTGTGCCACAGAGGGAGGGATGAGGGTAAAATGGTGACTTTTTCGCTGTGAGAGCGCACACCTGTACAGCTTTCACGCATCGTTCACCCGGTTTAATTAAGACTTTGTAAAATACACTTTAATGAGAATTTCTTGTGTATCAACGTGTAAGATAGATGGCGCTCAAATCGCAACGGATATTTTTTTTCTACAACACTAGAATAAAATAAAAATAGATACTTATTTGTTTTTTTTTTTCATTTTCATTTTGTACAAAGTCGATAGTAACATTGGAATTGTTATATGCAACCAGTATTTTTTTTTAATTCTTAATTCATTAGGTAATGAGTCGTCAGAAAAACAAAATATTTTTATTTAAGTTATTTTAATCCTAATTCCAATGCTATAATAAATTTTTAAAAAACGTAAGGTCAAACTACCTTTCACGGATTAAATAAAATATATATTTAAAAGGTTCGACAGCCCTAGAGTCAATAATCCGAGTCGGCACAACAAAGGCGGCGCGCTATCTACACGATTACCATCAGGGTAGCGATGGTACTCTACACTTCTGATAGTGAATATATCGTAAGAAAGTAGATTTGTCTGTTTGTGTAAACTATACATTGGAGATAGTACTGCATATGGATCAGAAGCAAGTAGCGGTCTATTAAATGAGCGGAGATGACCCAGTGGATAACACAAGTGGTATAAGTTGTATTCCTGGGTCTTGATTTTGTTTTAATAGGCTATTAGACATAAATATTCAAAAGACCGAGGTGATGACTAAGGGCTCATACCAACACAACTGGTGCTCTTACAATATGGGACTATTCAAGAGGCTTAACAGATACCTCAAAGGTCGGCAACGTATTACGGCCCTTGGTTCTGCAAATGTCCAACGATAATTACTTAATATCAGGTGATCCGCCTGCTCGTTTGCTCGTTACAAAAATGTTTTATATGCTTAATTTGTGCAGACATATTATACATAGTCACACAGTCATTAACGGGCCGGTTGGCGTGGTTGGTAGATACTTGTCTTTCACGCCGAAGGTTGTGGGTTCGATTCCCACCCAGGACCGACATTTGTGTGCATGAACATGCCTGTTTGTCCTGAGTCTGGGTGTAATTATCTATATAATGTATGTATTTACAAAAGAAAAATGTATATGTATAGTATGTATGTATAGCATATCAGTTGTCTGGTTTCGATCGTACAAGTTCTGCTTAGTTTGGGATCAGATGGCCGTGTGTGAAAAATGTCCCAGGATATATATACAAGGATATATAATGATCTACCACATGTGTATCCACCAATACGCATTGGAGCAGCATGGTGGGATTATCTCCCAACCATCTCCACGAGCGAGGAAGGAGGCGTTACGCCAGCAGTGTGACATTAAAAGGCTGTTACTTTTTTTTAAAGAAAATTTCCAAATATTCTGTCATATCTTGTCAGTTATTTTCAATTTAGTATGATTATTCGTGATTTTCTGAAATCGCTTCTTATTTTAATAAGGGCATACTATTAGGTACTTATTCACAAATTGGAAGTGTAGCATTATATATGTGACATCAAGAAAAGACGTGATGAGCAATATACTGGTGAGATATCAGTTTCATCCATTTATTTATTCACCTTTCGTCAATATATCAGGATAGCACCAATAATCCTCAATGAATACCTGTTTCTTAGCTTCGAAATGTTCATATCCATATGATTGATATCAAGATATTATTTTCATAATAAGGAAAAAATGTGTCAACCTCGTCCTGTTTGCAAGCTGTAACGCTGCAGATCGAGGACCCGGGATCAAAACCCATTTCGGGCCATTTTTCAATAACAGCTAGGAATCTGAACACTGGGAGTTTTTACACACCCGGGCATCGGAAAGCACATAAAGCTCTTGGTCTTGCGTTCTTTTGTAAAATAGCAAAATTACTATTTATTACTATTTTGACAAATGTCAGATATATAATGGAGTTACAGATATACAATGAAACGATTAGTTATTCCAATTTAAGTCTGAAATTAACGTCTCAATAACCTTCAAATCACGCATAAAACAGTGGTACTGTGGCTTAATGACTTGGTAAACAATTACATTTCACGTTACACTGCATTTAAGGGCGTAAATCCCATGAAAGATATGAGCAAACATAATAATATTGAATCAGTAAGTCGTTGTAAGGTATGGAATAATAACCCGTAAGGAAAGTCTTGTTGGTTTAAAACTGTTTGTAAAGGACGCGGGTTTGAATTAGCGACTACTACCGCGGCACCAATAAAGGACCAAGGGAATGGGGCAGCCATTTTGTAAAATATATTTAGGATTATTTAAATTTTGTTTAACTAAAATTTTCTTGGTCTTGATTGTCCTTCTAAATTTAAATATCTTCTTTTAACTGAACTTTAGTGTTATACTAGTTCTCGTCTATTAAAATTTATTTTAAGTTGATTTATATAATATAATTTCATAAAAGGATCTATATGAAGATCGTACTTAGTCATTATTGTTTTTATGAAAATATTAAAATCAAATTTAAAATAAATATTAGTCATTTTATTTACGTTTTAATAAATCAGCTTGTACACCGCCTAAAGATATGAGTCTCATAACTTTCCAACGCTTACAAGCTTAAACACAAGCTGTATCAAAAAGGACTTATCCTAGCAGTGGAGTCAACATTGTTGTCACCCTACACGAGTTATAATAGATAGAATAAATACACAGAGATAGGGTTTAGTCGAAAAATACCTCATTGTACGAAGCTGGACCGGTGTTTGACGAGTATTAACACGTTAGGAATTAGGTCGTTGTGTTAGCTTAAGTCTAGGTTATTTTATGATTTGTTGCCAAGCAAATGCTTGGTGGTAGGGCTTTGTAAAAGCCCGTCTGGGTAGATACCACTCACTCATCAGATATTCTACCGCTGAACAGCAGTACTTGGTATTGTTGTGTTCCGGTTTGAAGAGTAATTGATCTAATGTAACAGGCACAAGGAACATAACACCTTAGCTCCCATCGTTAATAGCATTGTATAAGAGCAAACTCGAGCACCGTAGAAAATGGTCGTGAAATGTCAGAAAGTGACATTCGACATTGATCATAATAATTATAACATTTCATGCATACACGTATCAAAATGGTATATCATAAGTCGGTTGTCAATATTTCACGAGTTAGTTATTAAGTTAGTTCGGATAGCACTGCTGTTTTAAGAAATTTTCATCTTTAACGAACGATGTCATGATAAAACTGTTATATTAATTAAATCTATAGGTCTTACTTCGTGTTACAATAGCCATCTTATTGCCGCTACTGATAAACGCAGATAGTCGAAATTTTAATTTAACAGGAAAAAACTGCTAATGTTTTTGTCCCCGTTCCACGTGGTCATATTTTGTTCAGTAAATATATAATTTATATTTTAATTATTATATTTAATTACAAGAACATTGACTTTATAATTGCTTATTAATTCTCTGAATTTAACATGAACTGCGAAGTGCATATATATATAACACGCTGCATAAGATATAAGTTTTATGTATATTGCTTTGACGTTTTTTATTTGGATGTATGTTTTATCGGAATCCCCGGTCACACTGGATATTATTATATCATGGTAGAAATGTTTTTTTTTTATTTTAAGGTAAATAAATGTATGTTTGCATATGCCATTTTAAGTAGGCAAATATTTATAATTGTATGTTTTTTTTTTATTAACTTTACATTTTTTTGTTTACTTTTTTTATTTGAATCAACACCTCCATTTTTTTCGTAATTTCAAAGCATTTTTTTAAGGTTTAATTGCCTTCCATACTTCAAAGTTTTTTAGAAAAAAAAGTTGTTTTCGTTTCGTTTGCAATTGCTTCGTTTATTTTTCGTACAAATTTATTCGAACAACCATGTATGCTTAAATCAATCCTTTACTGAACTCCAATATCCCATATACACATATAGAAATGTAGAGTTGTCCGTGCGTCCACTCAGCTCCTTTTTCGTACCGCCAAAGGGTGCCGGCATACCGTGTTTACGTACTGCGGTAAAAAAACTAACTTTTTTTTCTTTTTTATTTAGTGACCGAGACTCAGGCATGTCGTCGCGGAAGTGTATATTTTAATTGCAAAAAGGTTGTAATGTATTTTGTTTTTATTTATGTATGTCGATAGAATTATTTATAGGATCGGTTGGTCGTAGTTTTTTTTTTTTTTTTAAAGTATAGCAATGTATATTATGGTTCTCTCTACCACGCTGCTCCAATGCGGGTTGGTGGATGCTACAGATTTTTATTAAGCACTTGTAGGTTTCTCACGATGGTTTTGTTCACCGCCATCACGTGATAAGTTGTTAATACTGTTTAAGAACGTGAAAACTCAGGAGCCGCTTACCTGGGCTTGAACCTGTAATCTCTGGCTGAGATTGTCCAATGCGTCATCTTGGCTCGTATAATTAATAATTACGTAAATATTCTTTACATTAGTTCCCACCCGCGACTTCGCCTGTGTTAGAGGGAGGAGGGAGGTGTCAGGTGCCCTTTGTCGTTTTCTGTATCCCATATCTACTTCGTGTATGGAATTTGATGACGATTGAGTTGTTAAGTCGTGAAAGAGTAACAAACGATGACATAGTATTCACACCAGCTAGGGGGCTGGTTCAAATACGAGCGAAGTCGCAAGTTGAAACTAGTTTGTTGATAATTCGTGTAGTGCTCCGCCGTGAAAGAAATCATCTTGAATAAATCTGTACACATCGAACGGACGCCTCAAGCCTCCATCAACCAACTATGAAGCTGCGTGGTGGTGGTGGGTGTGTTTTTAATAGATGCATATGTGAATGTTTTTATTATTGTAATGTGAATTGAAATGTTAATAGTGATTTTTTTTATTATTTCTTAATACAAGTAAGAATTTCAGTAATAAGTTCATCGGGTTTTCTCGGACTTATCTCCGATCGTATGACAGTCAGGGACGCCATGTTTTTTTATTTTATAATTCAAGATGGCGTTCGATATGTGAATTTAGATGTCAAATTGAGGCAGAAAGGAGATTTTATCTCGATCTAGCGGCCTTGGTGTCGGGCCATTAGATGTTAGTTATAGCTCTTGGACATTTAAAAAAATAATACCCAATATTATATATGCCGTACAAAAATGCATTGAAAAATACAGTATATATGCATAACAACTTTATGCCTATGTAACATTCGACTGATATACATATTTACATTTATACATTTAAATAAATAAATAATACATACTTTTACACATAACACACCCAGACTCGGGACGAGAATCGAACCCTCAACCCCGGAGCGTAAGGCTGAGTCTAGCTAATAAAAATGTATTGAGTTTTTTGTCAAGATATTGAAGAGAAAAACATTCTGGAGTTAGGAAATTCAGTCCTGCAACTATTTTCAATCGTGTCGCATTACCGTCCGAATGGAAAATGATAGAGAGGGACACACTTGGTCTAGCCAGTATTGATATTAGTAATAATCATTTCTATAAAAGAACAAATGTCTGATTGATAAAAACTCCAAAGCGTACCGCTTAACCGCGTAACCGCTTTCAACGAATTATTATTATTACTTTATCTAACATTATCTTCTAACAACATTCTAATATTTTAGATGCAATAAGATATTCTTTGAAGTCTTTTACAATCTTTTTTATGTTTGAAAACTATACATATACATAAAAGTATGAATAGAAAATTTCATGCTTCGAATTATCTTATTATAATGAATATTTTTAATATGAATTTAGAATCATACGCTACCGCTCGTGCATATCGCTTGTGTATTTCGCTAGTTTAGCGGTCACACAGAGTCCGGTAGCGAGGTACAATGTAGATATTATTGGTATGATAAAGCCTAATGACTTGTACCTTTTTATTCTCACGGTGAGTCAGGAATTATTGTTGACTGCATTGGTTGTAAATCGGTATTCAGATATTTATATTATAAACTGTACCCGTGATATAGTCTGTGGATACGAACCGCATCCTAATTTTTAGAAGCATGTATGTTATACACTTAGTGGCTGGGTTTTGTACAAGCTCGTCTGGGTAGCACCCACAGCAAACAACAGTATTTAGTATTGTTGTGTTCCGGTTTGAAGGTTGAGTGAGTTGTGTAACAGACACGGGGGACATGATGTCTTTGTTCCCAAGGTTAATATTTCTTACAGTGTCAATGTATATGGACGGTGATGACCATTAACCATCAGGTGGCCTATTTGCCCGTCCAGCTATGCTAGCGATCGTTTCATTCCTAATGTGAGCTTTCGTCCATTCACTCACTGTTATGTAATACTAAATAATGCAGAGGGTGCCAAATGAACGTTAACACTATACCTAATATTTACGCCCACGTTAAGTTGTAAGTATATAAGGTTTGCTTGAAGTAATGACGTCACCAATAATCATCTCACAAAACTTGTCTAGGGATTTATTTATTCCACCCACAGCCTTAAATGACTCCACTCTTTTATTCTGTCTCGCTACTCGTGCAAGAAATCATAGTTCAAGGGTTATAACTTTGAAATACAATATAATATAAGCAAAGGAGATTTTACCGGAGTTGGAATAGGAGCGCCACCTCAGGGGGGTCAGAGATTTTATGGGGAGCCCACAGACTTGTTATCTACAAGGAACATTTTTGACAAAAATCAACTTGCAAATCTAAAATAAGGTATCATAGCTATACAAAAAGGACTATAAACATATTTTTATATAGTTAAAGTGAAAAAAGTTAGGAATATCTGATCCAAACAATAAATCCGCCAATCCACAGCATCTCTGTAAGCTGACAGGTTACTCGCGCGAGCTGACGAAAGAACTTATTTTAACACAAAGTTGTAACGTGTTCAGCTCGCTGTCGTCGCGGATATATCCAAGTTCAACCAGTTATGTACTATGTTAGATGTCATTTATTACAATAATATATTAACTTTATTGCAACAATATATTATCTTTTAATTAATTGGCTTAATTAAGAATAAATCATTAGAATAATCATAAATTAAACAAAAAACCAATTAAATTTGACGGTTTATTGACGACACGAATCTTAATCTTTCGGAAAGGAAATAAGGTTTTATATAGATATACTATTAATAAAATAAGTAAAGTAGCTTTTGTTTGCATGTCATTGATTATATTTAAAAAAAAAACTTTTTGAAACTTTAAATAATTTTCTTTGTCATTGTTTGAGAATTAATAAAAAAATATATCAAAAAGAGGAACATATCACAATATTATTTGTGTATATGTTACAGCTGATCTGAGTGTATAAATCAATTTCTAAATATTCTTTATTCAAGTAGG
The DNA here is from genome assembly GCF_905147045.1 of Nymphalis io. Classification (NCBI taxonomy): domain Eukaryota; kingdom Metazoa; phylum Arthropoda; class Insecta; order Lepidoptera; family Nymphalidae; genus Nymphalis; species Nymphalis io. The sequence continues at coordinate 9,597,119 of NC_065910.1, read as the reverse complement.
CTTCTACAAGCTTTTAAAAGCACTGTTATAGGAATGGATTGAATGTAAAGGATTATTGATTCTACCGAGGAGGACAAGAAAGTATTTATCTATTTCTTAAAAAAATACTGTAACCTAACTTACTATCAATCGATATAACTATCGTACGAATACTCTGCTATTACAAAGTACTAACTAATGTGTAATATTTATTCAAAATATTAACTTCAACTAAAGAGATGCTAAAGTATATATTTTAAGCATTTTGATAACCAATGGATAGAATGTTGTACATAAGAATTGATTGGTTTTTATGAAACTTATAATTTCCATAGCTTATTTCTTCTATATCCAAGTCTAACCGAATAAAAGCGGTCAGTGCTAGTAATTATTATAAGCCTTAGGTCGAAATTACTTGTCCTTCATTGATGTCAACTAGTTATGCAAATCAGTGCAAAATATATGCATGCTAATATAATCTGACCTACTTTATAAATAAAGATTACGTTGCGTTGTATGGTATGTGTTTTTGTGTTGTTTCAATTTGAGTACTTTACACGTCGGATTATGAGTCTGAGCAGGAATTACTAAAGGTTGGGTTACACTTGGACTTTTCAATTTCTTATACAATAAAGGTTTTCTGAACAAGTTAGTTTTTGTACTTTGTTGATTCTTAAAACTCCTTAATTATTAGAATATAAAAAAGAAACGATTAAGAGGACTTTAAAGTGAAACAAATATATAATTAAGAATTATTTTATGAATACTGTAACCACAATGAGAGATTAAAACTGCGGTAAAATATGTACCAAATGTACAATCACCCTAATATAAAAAAACTGACGGATCCGAGCTACTGTAAAGGATTTATGACAATGTGAAGGATGGCTCAAAGATTATTAAAAAAAAAGAAACGAACTCATAGGCTGTAAAAGTTTTAACCTTTTTTCTTTTATACAAAAAAATAAGTGTCACATTGACATGACAGGATTGACTCCTTTATTAGGGTTTATATTTAATAATTATCGAAACTTATAACAGGTTTTTATTAATTTTCTATCTGTGAAAAGAAATAAAATTTTCTTATACAATGTAAATTGTCACACAAATTTTTATAAACAGAAACTAGTATGTGTCTTAATTATTTTGCGTACTTAGATCTTTTTATATATATAAAACGGGAATCAATATTAAAATTCACGCGGAAATTGAAATGGCAACATTGACTCGGCATTATTTTAGGCGCGAACAAGTTTGACAGTAATAATACGACTGCGACACTTACAATAACAAAAAAAAACATTGGAAGCAAAAAGTAAGATTAACATATGATATTTTTCATAAATTAAACTCGATAAAATTGTGTCACACGTATCTCCACCAATATGCAGTCTTGTGAAGAAATCATTCAGCTCAGTGGACACATAAAAGAGGCTATTTTATTGTTTTGAAAAGCTATTTTAAAGCGATTGCACGAACAACCTGTATTAGTATTTAGAATAAAGTATAAACAATGAGTAAGCTGGTCTAACTGGACGTGTGAGAAAATTCGTTTTAAGCAAATATAAATATTTATCATTAGTTAATTAATGGTTTTCGTTCGACGTTCAATTGTTTGATAGTAAATGATAGGCTTACGTGATGGAATTAATGTGACATACCTTTCGTTTCAACATCTTAGAGAGAGGTCGATTGAAGATTTTTTACTACTTATCATAACCATTAAATGCATTTTATTAACAGCCTTTTTGTTTTAGTAACTATTTTATTAGGCTGTAGATCCTTAGGCTTTCGGTTCAAATTTAATCTCGAATCAATAAAAAGTTATTGAGTTTTTCTGTTAACAACATTCCCAGTAAGTCTGAAATTAAAACGTTGTCAGTGTGACTCTCGTGTTTTTGAATTTACGCAAATCCGTTTATACGTAGTCCGAATTTGAAGATCAGCCTCGGGCTGAAGCCCAGGTTGCCCTCTCCTAAATCCGACTCAGCTATTGGTCCTGCACCTGATCTCTCCGTTTGTGTCTGATTGCAGCCCCATGAATGCATGAGAATGAGAGATACACAGTTTTTGTATTAGTGCTCAGGCAATTTCAAAGTAAAACTTGTTTTAAAAAATTATCATAGTAGCAATTTTTTTAAAGTGTAACGTTAACTTTAAACTCTTCAGGTGTTTTTAACGAATGTCAGTTATGATTGGATATTTTTTACAAAGATTACGAATGCGTAATAAGATCTCATGACAAAACCCTCTTTCGATCCTCTTAAAAACTCTCGAAAACCAATACCTTTAATAAGTATAGCAACATGTGTTGGACTTCCGAAATAAAAAAAAAAGTGATCGTAGTGTCGCCACCGTCACCGACCTATAAATCATTAGGGCGAGTACAGACAATATATCGACTATGGTCACTGACCTACGGGAGACGTAAAAAAAAACAAAATTCTCTTTCACACACCGGATATCAGAGCTGGCGACAAAAGTGTGGCGCCTAGTTTTTTTTTATTTAAGAACGAAATTTACGAAATTCAACTCTTCTGATTGGTACCAAGGTTCAATTTCTAATTGCTCGTTTCAGATAAGCAGTTCCAAATTGTCACCGAGCTATTGTTTTTACGAATTCAACTCAAATTTCAAGTTCACAAAAAATGAGGCCTAAATCAAATAATGGCGTACTCTGCGTCACAATGTTTAGGAATTTGAGTCTGCTGTGATTATGTTCTGAGCAAGCTACTTATCTTAATTTCAAATACTCTATTATTTATCTCCAAACTTTTATCTTGACATAGTACTTTCGTCAGTGGTAGGACTTTGTGGAAGCCCCTCTGAGTAGGTTATAGGTACCACTCATTACATTTTCTACCGCCAAACAGCACTACTTCGAAGAATACGATGTGAGCCAGTGTAACTAAGGACATAAGGGCTATAACATCCTTAGTTCTTAAATTTAATATGACAACTTTGTTGATAGCATATTGACAATATAAGAGATAATTGATATTTCTTACAGTGCCAATGTTTATGGGCAGTGGTGACCACTTACCAGGTGGCCCATTTGCAAGTCTGTCTACCTATTTTAAATAAAAAAAAACCGCCTAGTGAGACATTTACGAGCTGCTAGTTTGACTTCTAATTGATATCCGTAGACTAAAGAAATGACATTTCAATACAATCTGAATAAAATATATTTTTATTTTGAATAAAAATCATATAAATTAAGTTTTACGAATCGTGAATACTATCACCAGGTTATATTCTATAATGTGAACAATATTTCGATGTATTTAATTTAAATCAATGTATGCTAGGAATTTTAATTATTGCAATAATAAAATAACATTTTAAAATTAATAAACTTAATGAATTATTTATTTCCAACATTTAAATCACTATTTTAAACAAATATTTTACAATGAAGAGACGTCTTGTGGTATAAAGATTCCTTTAATAGATTCAGCGTATGAAAATAGAGCTAAAATACATATAGATTCTATGTATTTATATTTAAAAATTATAACTGGTTTGAAAAATATTTACATATATAGGTGTCGCTAAACAGCAATGTTATTACTAAATACCAATTTTAAGGATGAGTGAGCCAGTGCGGCACAAGGGACATAACTTTAGACCTCAAGTTTGCCAAGCATTTACTGTGGAACAGTTGATATTTCTTAAAGTAAATATTAACCAAAATGTACCATTTGAGCCGAGTTATTGTAGATTATGAATTAACAAAAATAGAAGAATCCTAATTTGTCCTAACCGATTTGAACCGTAATTCGTGCGTTCGAATCCGGCCAAGTACATCTCGAGAGCATTAAGGTAAATTAACACTACTATAATAAAATATAATGTTTATATCAATCAATCAATCAATCAACAGCCAATCGATGTCCACTGCTGAACATAGGCCTCCCCCAAGGTGCGCCAAAGCTCCCTGTCCTCCGCCTTCCGCATCCAGTTGGTGCCCGCCACCTTCTTAAGGTCGTCGGTCCACCTGGCTGGAGGGCTCCCTACGCTGCGCTTGTTTATTTATTCCCAATAATTTATACTTTTATTGAATGAAATAAAATATTCATAAGCTTATAAACTTTAATTAATTCACAATTACAAAATTAAATGTATCAAAATATAACATATATATAAATGTGTAAATATATTAACGCATTTGCGTTACGAAATTAAAAAAGAAAGTTTAAAAGCAACAGAACTAATCCTTACGGCGCCAGACTTATCGATTTAAAAAAAATGAAAACAAATATTTTGCTGACACGTCACAGTTACGGGAAAAAATTGCGCTTGTCAAATCCCTGAAAAAAAAGGCTATTGTTGTTAAAATAGTCGTCACAGAGGGCTATGAAGTTGTCGGTTTAATTTGACAGCTGTCAAAGTGGGCGTTGTTTGCGTTAGTTATGATAGATTTCGGTGATTTGTAAAATATTTTTAAGTATTTATTGCTTATTGCTTCGTCATTACGCACGTTAGATCATTGTTTGTACGTTTTTGTTTTATAATAGATCTGTTGAAATTGTTTTTTTTTTATTTTAGTTTTTTTTTGACTGGAAGACAGTCAAAAATAATCTAAAATATAAAATTATGTAAGAAATTTAAATATTATTATTTCGTACCAGATTTATATAGATATATTTTCTTGACTTATAAATAACTACCAAAATTTCGATACAACACTTAATAAGTTTTGATATTTTTTAATTTGCTGATAATCCAATATGATCAGTAGTTTCCGTTTCAAAATTAATTAAATTAAATGATAACTTATATCAAAACCCAACAAGCTGGTTACAATGATAGAGCGTGCCAAAGAAATAGACACACATAAAAAAATCAATTTACATTAATCTAATTCAGATACAGTCGGGTAAAAAAAAGTTATAAATATAGCTTAAATTCCAAACTATCTAAAATTTAAAAACATATATATTTCTTATTTATTTTGAGGTACAGATATAGATACAGATACAAACAAAATATTAGAAATCAAGATGGCAGCTGTCAGTTTTTAACAGCATCCTAACTAATATTATAAATGCAAAAGTAAGTTTGTTTATGTCAAATTTTCAGTTCTTCAACTACTCAACGGATCATCATATAATTTTGCATTGTTACAGCAAGGGACATAGGGTACTTGACAGAATTGCGAGAAAAGCCCATAGCCGGAAAGTAGAGTAATTTTTTCAAATCCGCCTCTGGTACTATATTGTAATTCTTGATTAACCTCTCATAAATTAAGTTTTCTTATACTTCTTTAAAATCATTCTTATTATAACATCAATAGTAAAATATATAGATTAATAATCCCAGCCCACTAAACTGAACGGGTTAAAAAAAATCTCGCCCTTTATCGAGTGTCCCCATAAAAGACCTATAAGATTTAAAAAAAAAAAAACAAAAGATTTCGAAACCCGGCCTTATCTCAGTCCGGCGCCAGTGGTAGCGAGGCGGGGTGACTTTTTTTTTGTTTCGAAGCGAAAATCCAACCTCGTAATTGACAGAATTTACGCAGCTGATAAAGAAGGTTTTATATCATGAGCCCGCGGCATTGTCTGTTCTGAATTTAAATCACAATTTTGTTGAAGTTGCTATGTGTGAGATAAAATAAAAATATTAAGTGAAACCCTTCCAACCGTAACAAGAATTCTATATATGGATATTTAATCTACATTCGAAAATTTGAACTCATTAAATAGATTTATTTGTTATGAATTTATGAAACTTTTTTTTTATGTATTTCATAGGCAATTCGTTTGTCTTAATAATTATCATAAACGATTACATTTGTTTGAATTTGGAACTTAAGTAATTATTGTAAGGATTTGATCTAGACTATCTCCTGCGATTTTATAATTTCCTTCTGATGAAAATAACTGTTATTGTCACAAATATCTTTCCATGCTTCAACCGATCTAACTGTTACCCGGTTCCACAAAGTAAATAAAATATGATTCTCCGTGTTAATAAAAAGCCGAGATGGCCCTGTGGTAAGAACGCGTGAATCTTAACCGATGATCGTGGGTTCAAACCCGGGCAAGCACCACTGAATTTTCATGTGCTTAATTTGTGATTATAATTCATCTCGTACTTTACAGTGAAGGAAAACATCGTGAGGAAACCTGCATGTGTCTAATTTCACTGAAATTCTGCCACATGTGAATTCTACCAACCCGCATTGGAGCAGCGTGGTGGAATAAGCTCCAAACCTTCTCCTCAAAAAGAGGAGAGGAGGCCTTTAGCCCAGCAGTGGGACATTCACAGGCTGTTACGGTTACGGTAATTTTTATTTTATTAAAAGCCTTATATGGTCCCAGTAAAATTAAAGTCTTTCACATATAATATAGTATTAGATAATATATTATTGTTAATAGAAATATTACAGTCTAATTATAAACACACGCGTGATTAGCAAATCATTAAAAATAACTTAAGTGTTCCTCCCGTCTGGCGAGTCCAATCCAAGGGCCGGCGCTCGCCTCAAATGACATCCGTTCGAAGAAGCGCCGGCGTCTTGAGTACCCTTGATATTGCCGTAGTACTATTTATTGGATTGCATAGCTTGTTTTGTATTAGCCGACTTCAAAAAAAGAAAGTTATCACATTGCTTCACATTTTTAAATTACAGATTTTTTTTATGTTTATAGTCCGGCGGACGAACAAATAGGACACCTGATGGAAAGTAACCATCGTCCATATACATTGGTGTTGTAAGTAATAATAACCGTTCCTTACATCGCCAATGAGTTACCAACTTTGAGAACTGAGCTGTTATGTCCCTTGTGCCTGTAGTTACACTGGCTCACTCTCCCTAACCGGAACGAAACAATACTAAGTACTTACGTCTATATTTACATTCAGACAATTTTTTTATGCCATTTTTTTTAAATAGATTTATATTTTAACACAGACCTTTTGACTGTGATTTTAAATATAAAATATATTAAGAAACTTACAATACAATGAAGGGTGAGTGAGCCAGTGTAATTACAGGCACAAGGGACATAAAATCTTAGTTCCCAAGGTTGGTGGCGCATTGGATATGTAAGCGATGGTTGACATTTCTTACAATGCTAATGTCTAAGAGCGTTGGTGACCACTTACCATCAGGTGGCCCATATGCTCGTCCGCCTTCCTATTCTATAAAAAAAAAAAAATACTATAAAAATTGATTAATATATGGTATGTACCATCGATAGCCTTGTCCACATCTTATTTCTATGGCACATCCCATCTTAGAAGTACTATAATACCTTAAGGTGCAGTTAAAGACCACAAAACGCGCCAATATATATAAAATAAAATAAAATATTTTTTTATATCAAAATATAAACAATATTACAAATGACTGTGCTCTTACATTTTGAATAAATCGTATTATTTAATTAAATAATCTAATAAATCCGTTCAATAGCGAATAATTTACATAATATTCACATAACGAACAAGTTCAATACAAGGTACTAGATCTATTTAAACTGTTGCAATTACTTGTTGAAAACGAATGTTCTGGTTTCATTGAAATTACTAGATATTTATTAAGATATGTAACTTAACTTTGTTCATAAATGTATTTAACTAAATGTAACATCAGGAATACATGTTAATTGTTTAATTATCTTCAATTAAATTAACGATTCGTAGAAGAACGATTCTTAAGAATTGGAGTTTACACCACGCTGCTCCAGTACGGTATACGTGATAGGATTATGTTCGACACATTAAGGTATCCTCACGGTGTTTTCATCGCTTAATACGAGATGGAATATAAACACACTTACTGGTGGTAGGGCTTTGTGCAAGCTCGTCTGGGTAGGTACCACCCACTCATTAGATATTCTACCACAAAACAGCAATACTTGATATTGTTGTGTTCCGGTTTGAAGGGTGAGTGAGCCAGTGTAATAACACACACACAAGGGACATAAAATCTTAGTTCCCAAGGTTGGTGGCGCATTGGCTATGTAAGCGATGGTTGACATTTCTTACAATGCCAATGTTTAAGGGCGTTTTTTTTATAGAATAGGAAGGCGGACGAGCATATGGGCCACCTGATGGTAAGTGGTCACCAACGCTCTTTTGGTGATCACATCAAGAAATTGGCGTGTAGCATTGCCATCTCCTTAAATCCATCTGAGATGTTCTTAGATAAAAATAACCCGATTGGCCCGACTTTGAATTCGAACTTTGAACCTTCCGATCTGCTACCTTATAAACTAGCATTAAACCAACGAGGTAATAAAAAATAAAATAAATTATTCATAAATAAAAAAATTGACTTTCCTAAATCATCAAGATATGAGATTATAGCTAAAATTTCAAATTATATTTTATTCAAGTAAGCACTTTTTAATCGACATTTTGAAATTTTAATATTAATATAAAGCTACCACCGGTTCGGAATGTAGATTCTGTCGAGAAGAACCGGCAAGAAACTCAGCAGAGTTACTCCTTTTTAATTATCAGTTGCAATAATAAATAATAATTATTATTATGAAAAAAAGATTTGATATGGCTCTGACACATAATTCAAAGCGAAACACAACGATAGTTCTACCCGGATACTGGTCTTGGCTTATAAAGTCCTACTAAGCCTAATAGAAAAGTAGCTTGGCACAACTTAACAGACATACAGTATATTATAATAATAATTATTTATTTATTCAAGTAACAAGACTCATATACAAAATTACAAAAAAATAAAATAAACACTACTAATCCAGCTGAAACTGTAATTATTATTATTAATTACGAATCAAATTTTTAATAAAATACATAAAAACATTCTCTACCACCGCGTTAGTTAGATATTTAAACGAGAGAACGTTAATTTCTCGCTTAATAAGATCAAAATCTCCGGCGCCTCATGTTCCAACAATTTTAAGTACTGATAAAAATCTCTCTAGTTCCGGTTGGATGGTCAGACAGTGTCGTTTGTCGTTATATATTCATCCTTATGTCCTATACGATATGGTTGATAATGTTTTTATTGTTATCACGTGTTAAGACAATGTATGTAGGCGTTTGTAAATAGAATATTTGAATACTGGAGGCGCTTTGAAGATGATACCGAATTTGAATGCTTTTGGTTTTATCGGTATTATTTAAGATATTTTATCAACTACTGATCGGATGTGGATCAGGGGATAAAACATGTGCATCTTAATTGAAGATTGCGGGTTTAATTCCGTGAAGTAGTTACTGTTTATGAGCTTAGTATGTTATAATGCACGGTGGTGACAGAAAATATATTGAAAAAAATATGCAGATATCGGATATTATTCTGCCCTAAGTTTTTTTGAAGCAGTGTGGTCGAAGCACCGAACATGGTGACTGTTAATAGTTTTTTTAAATGAACCGACGGAACTAATTGGAACTATAATATTGGATATAAAGTAATCATTATATCAATAAATCTGTTCATAACAAGTATACTTTAACAGTTTATATACTCTTCGATATCCTTATATATACCATTTGTAGATATGTTACACAATTAAGGAATTACAAAATATATAAATACAATATCTAACGCACACACATAAACATTAATGTATTCATTATACAAACACAAAAGCAATGTAGTACTTTCTGAAAATAAAACTCGAGCACAAACATATTTGAACATAGAACCTACCTTTTTTAAAATAGGTTACTGATAATTTGCAGCAATAAGTGTTTGGGGTTACCCGGTAGTATTGGTACTGTGAGACTTTAAAATAAAATCACCGTGAATCATTATAAATTAACAATAACTTATTTAGTACTTTTAAAGAGTAACAGCCTGTTAATGTCCCACAGCTGGGCTAAGGCTCCTCTCCCTTTTGAGGAGATTGGAGAAGTTTGGAGCTTATTCCACCACGCTGCTCCTATGCGGGTTGATAGAATACACATGTGGCATAATTTCAATAAAATTAGACACACGTAGGTTTCCTCGCGATGTTTTTCTTCACCGTCAAGCACGAGATAAATTATAGACACAAGTACTTTCAAAAAAACATTGTTATAACGCGATGTAAAATACATCTAACGCCATCTATTGATGAAAAATAGATAAAAATGACATTTGGCATAATGTATTTTGATCTTGAACAGTAGGTGACATTCGCACAATTCATAAAGTAGTTGAAATAGGTTAAAATCCAATTTGAATGTAAAATTTAATTCAATTCATTAATTTTTAATTAGTTGAAAGAGAAAGGCACAAAATAGATAAACTCATTTCCTTTTTTGGTCAAGAACAAATAGTTAAAACGGAATAACGTTTCGAAGGCTTAGTGATTCTTAAGCTTTAGATCCCAAGGTCCTAGGTTCAAACACCGGATCGGGTCAGTAAAAAGTTATTGACATTTTCTGATCACAAATTAATTAGTTGCGTTTGAAAGTTGGATGTGCACTCCTCGTATAGTAAAATATAAAATATAGACAGCAAACTATATTTTTGAATTAAATATCGAATCGTTGAATACATATTTTAATTCGTGAATATTAATACAATAATTATTTTGCTTAGTATTAGTATTATTTTTATTACATGAGATAAGCGGTAAGTGGCCCATATTCGCTCAGTCATCCATCAAACCGGTACACAACAATAATATGCATTTTTGTTTGGCGGTAGAATATATACCCTATCACCAAGTATTATAATATATTTAATTTTTAAAGAAATATATTTATGTATATATATTGCTTTTGTTTGTTAATCGTTTTATAAAATCATACGCGGAACCCCAAAATCTTTATCAAAACGAAAAACAAATAGAAAATAAAATATAATCAACATATGCGAGCGGTTACAGGTGCATGTTTTATAGTGGTTAGATAATTTCGCGTTTACTTAGCGTTTTACTACCGTAGTGTAGGCTTGTACTAGATAACGTATCTCCGAAACATATGTTCACATTAGCCCCCCCTCGACACCCCATGGCCTACCAGCATTTTTTTAATGGATTCACACTCAAAATTATTGAGTGTATTTAGGTAGCATCGTTAGGTAGCAATACAAGACATATGTTCAGAGTAATGCTATATTTGCTTACATTTTATCTGTGGTGGTTTTGGACTAGCGTAGTGCCTTATAATAGATATATTTATATATAAAATAATTGACTGACTAACTGACATACCAACGTACAGCCCAAGCTACTGGGCTTTACACCATGAAAATTTGCATACGGATTCCTTTTACACAGTAGGCTAGAGATAAAGGAAATGAAGGTTCGTATAAAAAAAATTCATTACTGAAAAGAGAGAGAGAGAGAATTGGAATCTAGTAATTCTGAAATATAACGCGAATGAAGTGCTAGTACATATATATAAAAATATATATTAAAATCAAAATATATTTCATTTAAGTAGGTCATAGCCTATATAAGATTATTTTTTTAAATAAATAATTAAATCTATAAATCTACTACTGCTTAATGCGTTTTATATACAAAATATATGAAAATAAATGAATATTTTGAACATCATATATTATTTATATGTTGAGAAGTGTGAAAGTATGTTTGTATGTTTGTCCCGCTTTCACGAACCGATGTCTCGTATTGACGATTCTAAACGCGGTTAGTTCCAAACACGGATACAGAAATCAAGCTTACATCCACAGAAATTAATATTACCAACATTTATATAAATGTTTTTTTCTGTGGGATTATGTTGGTAATGAAATATGTTGGATTAAAAAAATAAAACCTTATAAAAAGCTTTTATTAAAATCTTGTAGGTGGTAAATATAAAATAATGAGCCGTGATAACTCAATGGTTAGAAGTCGCGAATGTTAATCGACGATTACGAGTTCGTATTCCTCTTCACATAAGTATATAAACATGTGTATTTATACTAATTTTCTAACGCGTATTAGTGGGAGGGATTATGTAAAAAAAAACTAGCCTATATAAGGATATAGATTTCATTAAAATCAATTCAGTAGTTCAGCTGTGAAAGCGTAACAAAAATACAGACAGTCAACTATTTTCTCATTGATAATTTTAGTAATCATTTGCAATTATTTATTAACTCTGCCACGCGATTGGGTCGGTCGGAAGGGCGTTGAATATTTTTAATAAAAACGTAAAAGCCTGGATTAACAACTATTCCATTGCTATGGAAAGGCTTTTGTGTATGTGTATATGTTCCAATGCGGATTAGATGCACATGTGGCAGAATTTCATCCGATATTTCAGGTTTCATTCAGCACTGAGCAATTATAAAAATCAATTTAAGCACATAAAAGCAAAGTCGCAAAGTCCGGATCTGAACCCGTAATCTTGTTTTTACGTTTTATAACCACTGAACCGTCTCGGTTTATGTAAGTTTTTATTAATGTAACAATTTTGATTCTAAAACATTGCCTAATCCTGTGAACGCAGCCTTCGGCACGCGCAATGCTCTTTGTTATGATAAGAGACAAAATTTAAAAAACAATATTATTGTCTAGCGTTACCTGTAGCGGCCACATCTTCGGCAATTTAGTAAGCTAGTGTTCGCTCAATAGTCGTACATAATCGTTATGGAAAACATATGTAAATGTATATATTTGGAACAGTTTTTTTGGCAATATTTTTTTATATTAAATATGATGATGATCCGGACTGACTTCCTCCGCGGCAGCCAATCTCAAGGGAGATTAGCCAACTGCGCAGGTCATATTATAGTGCACAAGTGTGTGTGCAAACACAGGGGCACTCTCATAATCCGATGGGACGGCAATCCGACACGACCGGAAAGAGTTCATGCGCGGAAACAACGGCTTTATGTGATTTCCGAGGCACGGGAATGTATACAATTCCCGCTTCCAGACTCTGGGCTCCTACTGACATTCTTCGATAGAAAAACCCAATAATTTTTTATCGGCCCAACCTGGGGCTTAAATCCAAACTCGAGGTCTGCGGCCATATATAGCCACTGGACCAACGCGGCAGTCAGTTTTTAATATTATTCGAGATATATTTTAATGGAGCAATAATTAAATGTTTTATTACCTTTTATTTTACAATCGTTAATAAAACACAATGCTATATATCATTTGATATTTATCAATAAATAAACTAAGTATATGCTTAATTTTAGTAGTTAGGTATATAGCTTAACTTTTTTTCCATATTTTTATATAAATTTAATTGCCATGAAATGAAAATGAGAAGGTACTGAGCTTCTTGCCGATTCTTACTGGGAGGAATGAATTTCTGTACTTATGATGGCTTCAAATTATATTAATCTGTTCGAATAAAGTATAACTTTAATTTGATTTGACAGAAATCGTCATATTTTATATTTATATAGTAATTTAAAGTACCGTACCGTACCGTAACAGCCTGTGAATGTCGCACTGCTGGGCTAAAGGCCTCCTCTCCTCTTTTTGAGGAGAAGGTTTGGAGCTTATTCCACCACGCTGCTCCAATGCGGGTTGGTAGAATTCACATGTGGCAGAACTTCAGTGAAATTAGACACATGCAGGTTTCCTCACGATGTTTTCCTTCACCGTAAAGCACGAGATGAATTATAATCACAAATTAAGCACATGAAAATTCAGTGGTGCTTGCCCGGGTTTGAACCCACGATCATCAGTTAAGATTCACGCGTTCTTACCACAGGGCCATCTCGGCTTTTTAATTGTATATGTAATTTAAAGTAGCTCAAAGTAACTTTTATTCTGATTATAAAATTAACTTTTTTAAGCTCGAGTTGATTAGAAAAAAATATCCGATCTCTAGCTCGATCCTTAGTTATAGATTTAAAAAAAAATATGTAAATACGTGTCTTCACCTCCGCTTAGACGCAGACCGAAGTGATTTCCGGCTATAAGGCGTAAATTGGTAATGCGGTGATCATAGATGCCGACACGTGACTTACCATTGACATCGGCAAGTTTCTATCAAATTATATAAAATTGTTTTTAATTTTTCTAACTACAGATGAAAAATAAATGTACATTATTAATATTAAAATCATTTAGAAAATATTTAAAAAAAGTAGAAAATGAGCTGATGATCTTAAAACGTCTAAACAAGGCATTCATAATTTATAGCTAAAAACCATCTCGATCACATCGGCTTTAATCAGAAAAAAACCACATCAAAATCCACTCGTTTGGGAGCTACGATGCCACAGACAGACACACAGATACGTGAACACGTTAAACTACGTTATAAAAAATGTTGGTAATAACGGCTTTATCGAAAATATTGTATAGAGTTTTAAGTAATACAATATGACAATTGTTAAATAATCGTAGTATGCAAATTATTACATTACATGCAAATTAGGAACGATCCTAATAATTTGGGGATATAAGGAAACGAGATTCTTTGACGGCTATGTATGGTCTAATTTTGAAGTAAATAATAAAACAACACGCTAATAAAATTTGCATTGAAATTACTTTATTTACTTTTTTTTTATAGAATAGGAAGGCGGTCGAGCATATGGGCCACCTGATCGTAAGTGGTCACCAATGCCCATAGACATTGGCATTGTAAGAAATGTGAACCATCGTTTACATCATCAATGCGCCACCAACATTGAGAACTAAGATGTTATGTCCCATGTGCCTGTAATTACACTGGCTAACTCACCCTTCAAACCGGAACACAACAATACCAAGTACTGCTGTTTTGCGGTAGAATATCTGATGAGTGGGTGGTACCTACCCAGACGTGCTTGCACAAAGCTCTACCATCGGTATTTCTTTTACTATTTACCTAAGAGTAAGATTAACTAGTAATTAAATCAGTTTATAGGTGTTTATGGGTCAATATGTAATAACTTTTTGAGGAATATAATTAATATGTTTATAAAATTGAAAAAATGTTTAAAAAAAAATTAAAATATATAGTATTTTTTTAAATAAGTAAAATTTTATTCACAAGCACAGTACGCATTTTCCCGTAGTATTTTTTTGTGTTGGCGGCAGGGGCAAATGTTTAGGAGGTAGGTGTGAACGCTACCGACTTCGCACCAATAAAACTTGCCCTGGTGGTCTCGCTTTATGAGGACCAGGTATAGGGTAGAACAGATAAACGCACGAATACCTTTTTATCCTATAAAAAATACCAATTAGGATATAATGTAATAAATAATTTGGTATTCGTTTAAAGTTATGTTATCTTTAGGTATTTTTAATCAGGAATAGGGTAAGGAAGGTAGAACATTAATCCAATGTATTTGTATGTTACCTCATAAAGCTTAAATATTGCAAAGTATTTTAATTAATTACTTGGTAAATGTTACCAGTTATTTAAAGATTACATTTAGATATGTGGACAGGAGGCATTTGAATATTATTGTAGGTAATATAATTAACAGTTTTTTATCCTTATAATTTAATAATAAAATTAAAAAAAGGGTACCCAAATAATCAGAAAATATTAAGATCCAGATAAGTATTTATTATAATAATTTTAATATTAATATAAATGAATACTTTTTATAGATTGATAATATTTGTAAGTTATTATAGGTAGTTTATTAAAATATGTAAACTTATTGCAAGTTCTCAGTACAAATCACATTCGTGTGAGAGTCTTCGCATAGAACAGACTAAATTGCATTGATAAATTCATTGAGCGTAAAACCTTTTTCTTTATTTTTTTTACAAGCAAAATGTCACAAGTATTGTGACATATACAAACTCTTTTTTAGTATTTGTTTTTAATATTCGAAATAATTTTTAAACATATAAATTAAACAACATAAAATAATTGGGCGTAATACTTACATTTTTGGAAAATAACAATAATTGTAAATAATTTAAATGTGTTTGAAATAATTGTTACATAAATAAAAAATAAAAAAAAAACAGATTAAAAAATAAATATACATAGATGACTAATAATCACCACAGATTAAATAAAACATTCTGTAGATAGATTTTCTATAAGCACGAGTCAATACTATGCAAGTCTTCAAACGAGTTAAATCTAAAAATAGCCGTTAAGCTGTGTGTTTGTCCTGCTACTTAGTGCGTACAATAAACCTCGCTAAAGGCAAGCGTATGTTTGTCTTTGTGCATTTTTGTTAAAGCACCATTCCCTTTGAGGTTTGTAACTTTATATTTTAAGTAATATTTCAAATTATTATATAAAATATCGCGTTCATAAGTTTTGTAAATATAAGTTCTTATTAATTTAACATATTATTGTGTTAATCAAATAATCTAGCAACTGAATTTCAAATCAGTTCCAGTTAAACGATTGATCTGAAAATTTTCACACTCTTGTGTATTGTGTATAATATAATCTAGCTTCATGCATGTACTCAAAGAGGAATGTGTTTAAAGAAGGTGTGTGTATTAATTGAACTTTTCATTCTTGTTTAAATTATAAAAACAATGTATTTGATATATAGAAAATTATATATTTTATGATATATATGTTCAGAGCTTTTTGTCAGTTATTTCGGTAGAATGTATATTCCGAATTATAGGTATTTTATAAGATATATTATATAATATGAATTGAATCATACGTAATAAAAAAAATATTTTACTTATCAGAAAGTATTTTCTTGTATAATATAGATAAGTAGACAGACGGATGGGTAACCTGATGGTAAGTGGTAAGCACTGCTCTAAGACATTGGCGTTGTAAGAAATACTAAGCATTCCTCACATCACCATTGCGCCTCCAAACTTGGGAAATAAGATGTTATGTCCGTTACACTGGCTCACTATAAGTTTTTTGTTGTAAATTTAAATATAGTATTTTGATTTTCATAAATAAAACTTAAAAAAATTAAACCTATGTGTTCAACGTAACGGTAATTTCAAATTTAAATACTTAATTAATCCATTAAATATATTTAATGACTTATTTACATTAAATAAAATCGTGACGAAATAATGTCTTCCAATTGCATTTATTTATCAGCTAACAAAAATTGAAATAGTTTTGTTGTATCCCATCTTTAAACAATTTTGCCCAGTACCTGGTAACACAAGTAACCCCAAATCACGTGGTACCTGGTGGCCCGAATCCTTCCACTGTACGGTTTAGCAATGGATTATTTCCCGTCTGCTCGATTTCAACCCAACATCAAAGTAACTATAATAAATCTCCCAACCCTCTAATGGCCGGTCTCGCTTGCATTAGCAAAAATAACGCCGGGGTTGATTCCTCCCCGCGATTTATAAATCAATCAAGGCCTCCCCTTACGCATTTATTGGTTAAATTCAGGATGATATGATTAAATTATACGTTTTATTTAAGATTAATATACTGAAGAAAGTTCAAAGATTGTTCTAAATTTAAATTTTACAAACGCTAAAAAATTTTTTTAAAGATCATTTTGTTGTGTATTTTTTAAAAGCCAATAAAAAATAATTGAAATATATTAGTGCTTAAATAATTTTACCAGATTCAATATTTAAAAAAAAAAAACAAATATAATATATTTTTTTATTTATTGTAAATAAATATCTATAGACAATTATTGAATTATATAATTAAAGATTTATTTCTAATACTCTAAATGTGCTAAGAACAATTAGAATTTCCTTGAAACATTTCATCTCAGAAATAATTTGATGATTCATATTTCAAAACTGTCCGTTTTTTCCCTCCATTTATAAAAAATAATAAAAATGTTTAGGTACGATTGTATGTGATGTTAATAAATTAACATACTGATTTAATTGTTAAGTTTAACTGGTGGTAGGGCTTTGTGCAAGCACGTCTGGATAGGATATATCATCAAATATTCTACCGGAAAATAGCAGTACTCAGTATAGTTATGTTCTGGTTTGAAGGGTGAGTGAGCCAGTGTAATTACAGGCACGAGGGACAAAACATCTTAGTTCCCAAGGTTGGTGGCGCATTGGTTATGTAAGCGATGGTTAACATTTCTTACGATGCCAATGTCTATGGACGTTGGTGGCCACTTACCATCAGGTGGCTCATATGCTTGTCCGCCTACTTATATTATAAAAATAAAAATATAAAAAAAGTAATTTTCAATTAAAATCTATTTATTTATTTATAGTAGATAAGCAACAAAACATCGTACGTAATAATAATAAACCTAAGTTAAATATTATAACCTTGTTCCTGCTTTATCTAATTCATGGTTTTGTCATATTTTTTCTCTCATTCTATTAAAAAGATTGTAAGAGTATTTGAATTACGAAAATTTTTAAAGGCCTCCAAGAGTCCACTGACAAAAAGTTGATGTTATGAATAGTTTAAAAAAAAAAATAAAAAAATATAAAGTAGTTTGATATTAATAAATTACAAAAAAATACATTTTCTAATATAAATACACCTTCAATTCAACACACCTGTTTCTATCAAATAATTATTCTTCCATTTGTTTTTACTAGTCTTCAATAGTATGTCGCTTACTGCTACTACTTTAGAAAAAAAAAACTAGGATTTTTTTATAATTGTCACTGCTGTTTTTGTATCTATGGCTTAACAGCATTCATCTTTGTCAACGATATTAATGAGCATGATAT
The DNA here is from genome assembly GCF_905147045.1 of Nymphalis io. Classification (NCBI taxonomy): domain Eukaryota; kingdom Metazoa; phylum Arthropoda; class Insecta; order Lepidoptera; family Nymphalidae; genus Nymphalis; species Nymphalis io. The sequence goes on along the minus strand of NC_065910.1, from coordinate 9,578,673 downwards.
AAGTATTATTTTTAAAATTCGTACCTAATTTTGTTTTTTTTTTTAAATAGTCCTTAAACTTCACTCTAATAATGCATTGGTAGATAGAAAAAGTAGATATATAAAAAAATATAAAGAGTTAACTCACTGGGCATCATTTCGACATGAGACGACGTGTCCATGATTGTGTGATGGTGCAACATGTCTGGCGGGGACTGCACCAGCCCGCCACCGCCGCTGGCCATCACCATCACTGATGATGGTCACTGTCCCCGTGATGTATCACGCTCCACGACCGAGCCGTGCGCGTTCTATGCTCAATCGATTGACGTTCTCTAATTAGATATATATTTTTTTTAATTTTCTGTTTTATTTTGTTGTTAAATTTATTTAAAAAAGATATTACTTAAAAACACCTAAAGCAGTTCGAAACGTAACACATATGTTCTATCACAAAATAAAAATTACACTGTAATTTATTAAAGAAAAACGCACTCGGTCATTAGGCACTTCGGCATATTATTTTTTACAAAAAAAACTGTCTGTGCCAGTACACACACATCTCGCCACGGCAGAGGCCAAGCCCACACTGCCGTATTATATCTATAATTCTATGGATCGACGCCAAAGCGCATGAGCAGAGTGCCCTTCGTCGGGATTGGTCAAATTTTAGAACGCCTTTCGAAACGTCGGCTCGCGATACGTCGTTAGCTTCCCATTTTCCCGCCCTAATCGACGTTGCCCTCACAAAATGGCGCCCCCCTTATAGCCTTTTGATGCTTTTTTGAACATTTTCTTCGGTAAAAAATAATCCTGTTCGAATATAATGAGCATGATTTATGGTTTTGATCCGTGGTCTCTTTTTTCTTACCGTGTTAATCTAGTCGTGTTAATCTTTAGAGTTTTTAAGCGTGTTGCCCGTGTTCTGTGGACGAATGTTTTGTAATTGTACATTTGTTTATTTATCTAAAACGCGCATTAAACGTGATCATATATTTAATTTTGCGTTTTTTTTTTTCTTTTAATTTTTTTTTATCGTAGCAAGTGAATTTATTATACGTATTTCAATGTTTAAGTAAATAAAAGTAATAATTACGTTATCTTTTAAACCACCTCGTGTTAATAGATGATTTTTATCTTTTTTTTTTCTAAATTCATAGGACACAAATATGAATATTCATGCTTAGTTACTCTAAGGTAATTGAAAGCATAAAAAAAAACTTATGTTACATTATCTGTATTTTCATGTATTCATGTTAAATTGATAGAGCTAAACTCGTAACTAGAGACAAAAAGAGCTTATGTAGAGATACCTACCCTACACCTACACTTGAGTAAGTGCGCCTGCAACTAGACACATATATTATACACACATACTTATAATATTTTTTTATGTGTTCTGTGATTTTTTTATTTTGTTTATAGAAAACAGAGCATTGATAACTTCAAGACAGTTGAAATACTTGCAGTGGTTACATTTTTAATAATGAAATAAATATTATTCTTAATATTATATGACTGATTAAGCGAAGATCAACTCAATGGTACTTAATTATTATATTATAATCCAAACTTGGTATATGTATCATAGTATAATATACTACAGTAACAGTAACAGCCTGTGAATGTCCCACTGCTGGGCTAAGGCCTCCTCTCCCTTTTTGAGGAGAAGGTATGCTTATTCCACAACGTTGCTCCAATGCGGGTTGGTGGAATACACATGTGGCAGAATTTCAGTGTAATTAGACACATGCAGGTTTACTCACGATTTTTTCCTTCACCGTATAGCACGAGATGAATTGTAATCACAAATTAAGCACATGAAAATTCAGTGTTGCTTGCCCGGGTTTGAACCCACGATCATCGGTTAAGATTCACGCGTTCTTACCACTAGGGGCTCCTAGACCGGCTGGCCCCTAGGCCGGTGCCTTGTAGGCCTACATGTTTATTGTAGTGTGTGAGCATTATTTTTATCTATTTATTACGACTTACAATTTGTATTCAGATATGTAGTGATTATCTACATTTCAAATGACTTAAAATATGTACCTAATCGAGAACGGCGTTTGACAAATGCCATAAATTAAAAAAGTGACTAACAAAAAAAAATGTATTCAATATTAACATAACTATTTTACTATCAAACAACAGCGAGTAAGGATTAAATGGTCTTCGTATATTGTACTTAAGCTAAAAATAAAGTATTCTTGGCTAAAAAAACTATAGATACTTAGTAGGTACCATTATATATTACCCTCCAGCCAGCTGGACCGACGACCTTAAGAAGGTGGCGGGCACCAACTGGATGCGGAAGGCGGAGGACAGGAGCTTTGGCGCACCTTGGGAGAGGCCTATGTTCAGCAGTGGACAACGATTGGCTGTTGATTGATTGATTATATATTTGAATTCTTGCTGAAATTAATTTAGTGAATTGATTTTTATATACCATTTTTATGTTCACCTTTTCAATTACAGATTCCATCAAATACAGTTAAATTTTTGTTTATCTTGAAAATTTATGCATTGGAAAAAATGCTGGAAATTATGAATTTTGTAGAACTAGAGAGTAGGAGAAGTTTTTGTTTGTGGTTAAAATTAACTTATTACGAAATTGGATCGGATAAATTTTTTTTTATTATATTTGGGAAACAAACACCACATACATTATACAACAAATTAACTCGATCACACAGCAATCAAGTTTCCACTTAAAAACTGTTAATTGGGCCACTTAATTGGGCCAAATAACCGAATCTTATTCTTTTTCTTTTTTAAAAAATTCTCAAAAGATAGGTACACTACACATTTTTAAGGTTCTCGTTTATTAACTAGCAAAAGCCACTTCGCTAGCGTGGAAATCAATTTGTAACGAAAATCTTTTAAAATCTGCAATTTTATTACATAATGCATATTTCAATGTACATATAAAACAGTAAAATTATTACGTACATAGTAAGTGTAGTAAATAGTAATGTTGTTTTTGTATATTAACTTAAGAAGAAGCATTTATTTTTATCACAGACGGACACTGCAATTTTATTTATTTGTATATATAGAGTACGTATATTTAATCCTTTATTAAAATGTCTTAATATACAATGTTACCGATATTAGGTACTGGTGGTAGAGCTTTGTGCGAGCTCGTCTGGGTAGGTACCACCCACTCATCAGACATTCTACCGCAAAACAGCAGTACTTGGTATTGTTGTGTTCCGGTTTGAAGGGTGAGTGAGCCAGTGTAACTACAGGCACAAGGGACAAAACATCTTAGTTCCTAAGGTTGGTGGCGCATTGGTGATGTAAGCGATGGTTAACATTTCTTACAATGTCAATGTCTATGGGCGTTGATGACCACTTACCATCAGGTACCATATGCTCATCCGCCTACCTATACTATAAAAAAAGTAAAAAAAGTTTAGTCGTCTCACCTGCACAATCTGAGATCCATCTCAGCGATAGCTCGTAGCAGGTGAGCCGTCCTTGCAGCTCGTACGAAGTCCCCGCATTGTCCTAGAGACGCCCCCTTAGCGAAGAGCATGCAGAATTCAGCTCGGGAGCCGCATACGCTTTTTCCGAGAGCGGTACGAAGCGCCTGCTTCGCGTACGTCCGTTCCGCACCCTGTCGACAATAAATTATTCTAGTTTTTTATTTTCATCATCAAACTACATCTTTGACGATAAAACTCAATAGCAATAAGGTCCGTGTAAAATGAGTTATAATCATTAAAACTTCGCGAAAGGAACCTTACTATAAATACTAAAAACAAAGAGAAACAAACATGATATAATATATAACATGGGCGTTGGTGACCACTTACCATCAGGCCCATATCTATTATTTCTTTTTTCTTCCTATTCTATAAAAAAAAGATTAGAAGACGAAAATCTTAACCGATGATTCCGAGTTCAAATTAGGCAAGCACCACTGAATTTTAATGTGATTGTTTTGTGTTTATTATTCGTCTCGTGCTTAACGGTGAAGGCAAACATTATAAGGAAACCTGCTTGTGGCAAAATCTGTCATGTGGTCCTCCAACCAGCATTGGAGCTCCGTGGTGGAGCCAGTTTTAAATATTCTCCTCAAAAAAAGGGGGGTCTTAGCCTAGAAGGGGGACATTTACCGGCTACATTACAGCGAAAAGAGGGGTGTCAACCATTTACATGAATACCTACTATTAAATAACTTTTCTTATAAATGTTTATACTCCATATTACAAAATGATTATGTCCTATATGGATATAAACAACTGCGCAGGACACATTATAGTGCACTATAGTGCACAGGTGTTTGTGCAATCATAAGTACACTGCCTATTCCTTCACCCTCATAATCCGATGGGATAGCAAATCAGACACTACCGTTAAAAGTTCAGGCTAAGATGTCGGCTTTACTCTTAACTGGCTGAGAATTTCTCAACTGAAAAACACAATGGGAACTTTCTATGGAATTACAAAATATCTTTATATAGGTGCGTATTTTATTTAACGGTTCTCTAATTTTATTGCACAATGTTTTGTTACTTTTTTTGTAAAAGAATGAATCATTAATCTACCTCTAATGACATTGTCAACTTTGTGTGAGGTTTGCAAAAAAAAAAGAAAAAAAAACGGCGCCAAATGCTTTCTGCCACGTCATTAGGCAGATAAAATAAGGCACAGATAATAAAATTATCTTAGCAGATGTATAATTAAAAATTGAAAGTATAAAATAGTTCTTATTTTAATGCAATAGAAGCTAAAATTGATCGATATTAATTAGGAAGGAAGTTGTAAGAGCCCTTAAAAAGATCGCACATGTCGGAATGTCACTGATAGGGATTTTCGCTAGGTTACTTTAGATTAGTAAAAAGTTAGAGATAAATTCTTATATGCTAAGTTAATTCAAAAGGTAATATGTCTTATTTTTCCTATTTACTTATAGTTTTGGTTTTAAAAATTAATAAATATACGAAAAGTATAACTCGTGTCTTGTACACTATACATGTTTTTTATTTTAACTAATATTTATATATAAAAATAATTGATATTATGTGACGTAATTTGTGAAAATAATAGGTAGATACTACTGGTTTTTTTCCCGGAGATAAAAAGCCATATATCATAGAATTTTTTTTAAATCTATAGATTAAAAACCTTAAAAAAGATATATTTTTGTAAATACAAACAAACATAAAATAAAAATTTTCATTTTTGAAATATTAACGATTAAAAAACCTTTTACGTTTTGTAAAGTTAAATGACTTAAACATATTTGATTTGATTTCTTCACAGTCTGGTATGTGAAATTATATAACTCTGAATTTATTAAATGGAATAAAATAATTAACGAGAGTCTACCCATTGTGTCGAAAACAAAGAAATTAATCTCATGACCCCCGGACAGTACCGGACGGAAGCGAGGGTAGAACCGGACCGGAAACCGGGAATAAAACCGACTTATTGATTCGGCTACTTCATTTGTTTTGACCTAGTAGTAAAATAGTGACCTGTGATTCAGTTGCAAAACTTCTACTGCGTTGCAAATTCGATATTTATTTGAGACAAGTATTAGCTTTTTATACTTTTTGCGTTTAGATTAATATAACACAGAGAAAAATAATGATACCACCTGGTGGTAAGTCACCCATGCAACATGAGTGTGTTATCTTAGCGCTTTCTTGCTCGTATTTTTTATAGATTAGGTAGGCGGACGGATGAAAACAAGAAGTGTAAATTACATAATTTATTTTATTTTTTTTAATAGGAAGGCGGACGAGCATATGGGCCACCTGGTGGTAAGTGGTCACCAACGCCCATAGGCATTGGCATTGTTAGAAATGTTAACCATCGCTTACATCGCCAATGCGCCACCAACCTTGGAAACTAAGCTGTTATGTCCCTTGTAATCACGCTGCCTCACTCACTCTTCAAACCGGAACACAACAATATCAAGCACTGCTGTTTTGCGGTAGAATATCTGATGAGTGGGTGGTACCTATCCACACGAGCTTGCACAAAGCCCTACCACCAGTAATTAAACTGGCTCACACACTTTTACTGAAAATGCTCGCTTATATTCTATGCAGGATATTTAAGTGCAATTGTATATGATAATGGACCATGTAAGTACATGGTTGATGAAAATAAGTAACTACTCAGTATCTTTCTGATTATTCTTTGACTAGACTCACAGTCAGTTTATCTTGAAGAACCGAAATTTAATAGTGCTTGTATAAAGTATGTATTTTGAATGATTGTATATATTTTTTTAAATTATGGGTAAGGGCAGATATATCTTTGAATCGATTTTTATAATAAGTATTATTATTATTATATATATATAGTATATTGATATTATTATATTGATGTATTGTCGGTATGTCTTTGTAGAAGTACCTCAATATGTTGTTTGAACATTCGTCGATCTAGTTACCGAAGCACATGTTATTTGATTAGAGCCTTACACGATTTGCTTTATAGTATTGACTCCGCGATATGTAGCCGTAAATGTGCTTTGAAATTGATAAAAAGATAAATTTAACCTGTAAGGGATACTATGTCTTTGATTCCTACAAGCTACAATTTATTCGTGAAAATGTAAAACAAACAGCACACAAATTAAATTCGGAAAAATAAGCAGATTATAATGAAAACCATATGTTTATCATTATGTACTTAATGCCTCATTCATGTTTATCAAAAATGTTCATTCTTATCGTGATATAATCTAAACCATTCAACTACTCATTCACTCGCATTCACTCAGAAAGAACGAGAACACAGAACTGACTGACAAGCGTCTCACAATTAGTACATTGTCTGTCTTATTTAGATAAATCCAAGATTATAATCTTGTTTATTACATAATAAAATGAAAAGCAAAAGCTCATTAAACCATTCAAGTAATCATTCACTTACAATTAGTACAGTACAGTAACAGCCTGTGAATGTCCCATTGCTGGGCTAAGACCTCCTCTCCCTTTTTGAGGAGAATTTTTGGAGCTTATTCCACCACGTTTCTCCAATGCGGCTTGGTAGAATACACATTTGGCAGAATTTCAGTGAAATTAGACACAAGCAGGTTTCCGCACGATGTCTTCCGTCACCGTCAAATACGAGATGAATTATAACACAAATTAAACATGTGAAAATTCAGTGGTGCTTGCCCGGGTTTGAACACACGATCATTAGTTAAGATTCACGCGTTCTTACCACTAGGCCATCTCGGCTACCACTTATATTCATTCAGAAAGAACCAGAATACTGAACTCACGATTAGCACATTGTTTGACGAACCGAACAAAGTACATTTGGTTGTTTACATAAATGTTCTAATATAACTGTAAATATGTGTATCGTTTAAATAAGAGCGATCGTGATTCTCTTGTCAATTAGTAAGAATAAACATTTTTAGGCTTTTGAATGTCTTTATTAGACCTTCAGAGAGAAAACTTCATTTACTCAAAATCAAAACATTCTTTTGTGAAGTACTTGTATGTACTTTTGAATCGTCGACAGCAATTATATTCTGTTAGAACATTATTACTCACGCATGAAATGTTGACTAACGACATATTGTGATATACCATTTTGATGCGTATATCCTTGAATTGTTATGATTATTATGGTCAATGTCGCATATCACTATTTGACATTTCACGACCGTGGTCGCGATGAGTTTCGAGTATGTTCATACAGAATAGCCGCACTTGTTTAAATTTATATTATGTCATGTATGAATACTAGGACGCTCACTCCACCCTTTTTTGTCATCCACATATTCTTGTGTAATGCTCTATATTTGTTAATATTAGTGTTATACTAGTTTTCGTCTTCTTATCATCATGAGATTTTGCATACACGTCGTATGCAAAATTCCATGATGATTGGTAGCGAAGTATACTGTATAAGTAGCTACGCTTCGCAGTTTTATCTGCTTTAAATTCAGACTATTGTTGTGACAAGAGTGAATTTCGTGTTTTTGTTGTTCACTAAACAGGTTTTTATTTGTTATTTTGGCCATATTTCTCGGAGACAACCAGACATTCTGTATAAACTTGTTGACAAAGGATTGTGCAGTCGATTACCTACCCGCTGGTCCGACCTGATCCAAAATATAACGGGACCCAATATTCCGACTGCCCTGAGACAAGCCGAAGACGAGAATGTTATGGAGGAAGCTAGTCGACACATCGGTGAAAGCATTTCAGGACAAGCACGACCTTCAGTAATAAAGCACATGAAGAAGAAGAAGAAGAAATAGGTATTTGGTACCAATTAAATAATGTGCTATATAACACAATATATATGTGAATAGTTAGCTGTTATAGCATTGGTCTCAAAGCTTGTACCAGCTTGGCAACAAATGCCACTTGGTTATCTAATGTATGGCGAATATTTCAGGCAGGGCAAATATTCATCAACTGAAGTGAACACTTAATATGAAGCCCATTTCCTTTTTTTTGTTCCAGTAAATAAAACAATAATATATAATAAAGCCAACGTCCGTTATTCGAATATTAATTAATTATCGATTAATAATTATATTTCGTTATAAACAATAATATTATTGAGCCGAGATGGCCCAGTTGCTAGGACATGTGAATCTTAATATGATTGCGAATTCAAACCCAAGCAAGCACCCCAACAGGGTACGGCTAGCGGCACCCCAGCAGGGTAAAAGTAAGCGAACCAGTGTGACTACAGGCGCAAAGGACATAACATATTAGTTCCCATGTTTGTTGACGTATTGGAAGTGCGTCGGTGGTGACCACTCACCATCCTATATTATAAAAAAGGAAAATATCATAATCAGCCTCACTTTTAACTTTATAGTAATAGACTGTAAGCCATATTGCTTTTTATTATAATATATTTACGACAATCGATTATAATCCTTAAATCCATATCCCATACGACTTTAATCTCAAAAACTATAATAAAAAGAAGCTAAGCATCTCTTTCAACAATCACTATACTTACACAATATCATACAATTTTTCAAGTAAAAAATCTTCAGTCGACACGTTTCCAAAATCATACAACAAAGCGACGAACAAAATGGCTGAAACTCGTGTCAAAAGAAAAAAACTTCACCCACTCAGTGACACTTCGCCGACAAAGCTTAGACGGTAAGACTGCTCACGTCAGTCGTAATGTACAAGCTTAATGTGTGAAAGAGACAGTATTCATTCGACGAGCCGGTTGACGTGGTTGGTGGATGCTTGCCTTTCACGCCAAAGGTTGTGGGTTCGATTCCCACCCAGGACAGTTATATGTGTGCATCAACATGTCTGTTTGTCCTGAGTCTGGGTGTAATTATCTATATATTTATTTACAAAAAGAAAAGTAGTATATGTAGTACAGTATAGTTGTCTGGTTTTCATAGCACAAGCTCTGTACAAGCTTAATTTGGGATCAGATGGCCGTGTGTGAAAAATGTCCCAGGATATTATTATTACTCATTTCTACACGTACTAAAAACGTTTCGAAAATTTAAAAAAATGAGCATTTTTATTGATTCAGAAACAAACTTCCCTTTTCAAACAGATTTCCCATTCTGTGTAGGGTAGTTTTAAAAGCTCATCGGTTCAAGGTCATACCTATATCTACGGTTAAAGGGTGATAGTCGTATTCGATTAATCGATCTTTAAGTTTAATCAATCTGACAAGTTATATCATGGAAAAATGGTACTCAACCGAGATGAATAGTCAAGACCAGGGCATAGAATTCATTGTTACCATGCAACAATAAAGTTTTCATGTGTAGGGTGTAATTAGAGCAGCGTGGTGGAATAAGCTACGATCTTGAGAGGAGACGACGCTTTTGCCCAGCATTGGGACTTTTGAAGGCAGATACGAGTATTTTATAATAACGGTTAAATCTTATTATAACATAAATGTTAAAATTAAACTTATCACCTGCTCCCCTTCTCCGTCCCCAGATGTAGGTGAAGCAGAGGAAACCCAGAAAAAAATACTATTTGTGTTTTTATTATATTTATTGTGTTTTTTTAGTTTTTCTTCCAAACAACCGAAAACACTAAAATAGACTACTTTTCCTGGAAAAATAAAAACTCAAATAGAAAGTTAATATTATTCAAAACTGATTATATTTAACAATAAAAATTAATTATTTAATAAAATGTTCCAAATTTAAAATAAAATATATATGAATCTTTGAAAAAGGCCATTTATAAAAAGAACAATAACTCACTGGAAAAAATCATAGATTAAAAAGGCCATAGATTATATAAAAACCTCCTTTGTCAAAATAGAACGCGTTTAACACTCCGCTTGGCGCCGTTTCTTTGTACAATATCGGTTTTAAGATGTGTGGATATGATAGACTAATACGTTTTTTTTTTAAGGATTGGTCTGACTTAATCTTAAAAGGACGCCCGCACTTTATATTATTAAAAATGAATGATATTAGGAAGTTTTTGTAGTCGTAATAGCTTAGAATGGGACATATAGATCTTAAATTTAGTTATAAAAACAATCAATATTCCCAATTTTCCATCTTTGATCTTTAGATCACATGCTCGAACCCAGGCACGTACTGAGCACAACCAAAAACTTACTAAAGCGGGTGAAATTAGCACCAAACCTTCGCCTTAAAAAGTCAATGGCCCCTCAAGTGAGGGATATTTAATTATTCAAATTAGAGACACGTTGACAGTTCGTATGAATTTTCGAAAGACAAAATAATATTTGCATAACACTATTCGTTTGTTTTAAAACACACTTGCATACAATTTGATAGAACAAAATGTTTGAACTAAAAAAATATACAGCAGCTAGTTTCCAAACAGAAGCCCAAGGTGACAAAAAACACAATGAAAGTCCCTTGGAGGGGATTTCACGGTCCACGGTGATGGGATTAAGTAAATCCGATCCTGGTACGGTGTTGTGTTACACGGTGTTGCCCATTTGCAGCTTCGACAATTTATTGTAAACATTGTTAGTAACTTTAATTGTCAAATTAAAAAAATATATTTGTAGAAATGTTTTTTTTTTTTTTTGAGTAAAAGTCTAACGACTTAACTTTTTTTATGATAAAGATAGACAAACTGTCAAATGAGCCACCTGATGGTATGTGGTCGCCACGGTCCGTAGACTATAAAAAATATTAGGCATTCCTTACCTCGTCATTGCACCACTTAGCTTGAAATTAAGCTTGTGCTTATCATTAGTTATATTAGTTCCTTAATCTTCAAACAGGAACACAACAATACTGAGTATTGCTGGAAGTGAACATGTTTTAAGTGTATGGTGACTACCCAGAAAGACTTGCGCAAAGCTCTCTTTGTACTTTATTTCATTAGTTTATGATGATACAAAGTTGAATTTTTCAGTATACGTTATTACTTATAAAGCATATTTTCCTCATATTTTAAGATATCATACCAAAAAATATCATAATGCCTATACCTAGCTCAAGAACAGTGGGTTTAGATTATATCCTTATTATTGTTGTTAGTGAAATGTAATTTGATTACTGTAATTTTCTTGGTGTGTTATAAGGTACAACAATATTTAGAAAAAAATGGTTTGACAGTTTTCAAGAGAATGCAATAGTACTCATATACAATATAAGTGTATTTATAAAGAGCTACTCAAATTTCATGCAAAATATAAACTAAGTTAGCAATGTAATATACTTTCTTTATTTTCTTAAGCCACAGTCACATAAACGATGTTGATTGATTAACTAATTCAAATAACAGTCTGAATAAACTTTAAATGAAATTGAATTTATATTAAAACTTTTATTGGATCACTTTTAAATTATTTTTTTGTTTATCTGTTTCCAAGACTGATTTCGGTCAAGGCGACCGTTCTCATGAGCAAGACAGACTAGCCAACTACGCGGAATATATTATAGTGCACAAGTACGTGCGTACAAAACTGCACTGCTCTTAAAACCCGATGGGACATCTGAGATGCACCTCCAGATCTCCAGTATAATATGTTACTCATTAAATAAACGAGGCGATGTGTTTTATTAAACAACGAATATTATATATACAAAACTAAGTATAACTACCGTAATCTCCTCTGTTTGTGAAACGACTTTTTTTTATTTCGTAGCTGTATAAGCTGTAGTGGTAGTAAAAATTGGGGAAAAAATATTCATAAAATTATATAATTATGTTTTCCTTAATTTTTAATAGTAATTACCGATTATGGTCGAATTTTGGTCACTAGGCGAAATCTAGTTAAATAATTTCAATATATATTGCATTAAAAAATTACAGAAATCTGTTTTGATTGATTTAAAAATATTATTAATGTACATGTTAATTATAATATAAACAAATATTCGTAATATTATTTTTCATTCAACAACTAATGTAAAATATATGACAATCTTGTGCGATTACAATTTCAACACATTTGCAAAAATCTTGAAAATTTCATATGATTGGAAATTAGGAATATTGATTGTTTTAGAAATAACTCAATCTAAATAAAATAACTCAGATACACAAGGATATACGCAGTTGTTTGCTAGTGTATATATAAAATCTCGGTTCGTCTGTCGGCATGTGCTAATCTGGCAACATTAGGGGTTCTCGACGCTTATTGTGTACGTGTTCGGAATAGGATCAGAGGTCGCTGGTGTGTGAAGGATTAACTTTTTTTTACGTTAAATGGACTGCTCTGGAATGCCACTTTGTCTATGGACTGTTTAAGAGTTTTTTTATCTGTATTATGTTTATTGAATATTTTTAAACGTATATTTTTATTACTTGTAATAAAATTGTGACGTTGTTGTGTCTATAAATTTTATTTAAGTTAAAAATATGTGTTTTAAAACTGTTATTCATGTAAAACCGAGGTGTTCAGTGGATTGAACATGTAGAACCGAATATTGCGGGTTCAAATAGTAAGTAACTGACTAAATTTTCATGTGCTTAAATTTTTGTTGATAATTCATCTTGTCCTCCAACTCGTACTTTTTTATGAACTTTTAACTTTTTAGGAAAAGAATAACGTCTTCAGCCAAGATCCATGCGTTTTATCTATTAAGCCACAAGCATATAATATACAAAAATATTTTGCCGTATTTGAATCCACGGTCCCTAAGGATTGTCAAACACATACCCATTGGGCCATCCATCTCTCATATAAGGAAGCTGTTATGTAATATTTATAAAACATCTGCCACTGATAACTTGCACTCGAGATGGACAAACGAGTCCTTGTAGAAATCTCGAGTTTAGGAGATAACGCAACAGGCATACTAACTTTCTCACGGACTTATTTATTAGATATGACTATAAATCTTACTTTATTGTCTTTATGAATATTACTAGAATTTGTTTTCCTCACTGAAGATTTAAGCCCTCAAGTCCCGCAAGCACCACTCACTTTTCATGTGCTTAATTTGTGTTCAAAATACAAATACAAACGTCCCGAGGAAACCAGCACGTGTACTCAATCCGCTTCGGAGAAGCGTGGAATAAGCTCCGAGCCTTCTGACGAGGTGGGAAGGTCTTTGTCCATTACTGGGTTATTTATAGGTAATTCTTTTAATTGCTACTTATAGCTATTATATTATATAGAAAGTCGAGATGGCCCAGTGGTACGAACGCGTGAATCTTAACCGATGAACGTGGGTTCGAACCCGGGCAAGCACCTCTGAATTTTCATGTGCTTAATTTCTGTTTATAATTCATCTCGTGCTTTTCGGTGAAGGAAAACATCGTGAGGAAACTTGCATGTGTCTAATTTCATCGAAATTCTGCCACATGTGTATTCTACCAACCCGCATTGGAGCAGCGTGGTGGAATAAGCTCCAAACCTTCTCCTCAAATAGGGAGAGGAGGCCTTAGCCCAGCAGTGGGACATTTACAGGCTGTTACTTTACTTTTTTACTTTTTATAGCTATTCCATGACAACTCACTTCATCTCATTTGTGAAATGTTAACCGACATAGGGTGATACGGTATATTGGTGTGTATATCTATAATTATTATTGTTATGACGCATAACACTGACGTTTTACGATCTTGTTCCTCGGTGAGTTTTTAACATTGTTTTATTTAATTGTGTATGTTTTTTTAATAATTCGACAAAGAACACATTTCTTCAACCTACGAAAGGATATTAAAAGTGAAAATAGTGATTTAAGAGCTTGTAAATGTTGCAATGGTGGGTTATGATGTCCTTTATGAGAAGGCTTGGAGCCTACTCCGCACTGCTTCGATGCGGGTTGGTTGCATATTTTACACGTGGCATATTTTAACCACTGGGCCATCACGACTCAAGAATATAATAAAAGACATACTTTATAAATTTTTGACAATTACATTTTATAAAAAAATAACTTAAATTGCTGTAAAATGCAGACAGTCACAGACAATACAATTTTATTATATGTATAGATTTCCAGTCAATAAAAGCACTTGAATCGAATTCAAAGCATTACCGTGTAAGTCGGTAGTATACTGTTATCGCGTACGGTAATTCGTATGTCAACAGATAACACGCGTAAAAGCTTGTTTTATGGGGGGGCATATGGTGTTTTTGCGTTTACAATATACATTACAAATATAGAACGAAAGTGACAGCACGATCGATTGATCAAACATGATTCGAACAAAAAAATCAGACTTAAATAGTAAATAGTTATTGGAATAAAATCCTAATTTGTATCATTATAAACAAAGCTAATGTGATAAAGTTCAGAAGACCATCACGCGAGTAACGCAGATTGCTTGTAAGCTCGTCAGGGTAGGTGTTCCAAGTCGCTCGTCAATATCGCGAAACTCATGAACGCACATAAATAACAAGTATATCCATATCATATCAACAGCCAATCATTGTCCATTGCTGAACATAGGCCTCTCCCAAGTTGCGCCAAAGCTCCCTGTCCTCCGCCTTCCGCATCCAGTTGGTGCCCACCACCTTCTTAAGGTCATCGGTCCACCTGGCTAGAGGGCGCCAGTGATGAAGTGATGAACGTAATATGACCTTCACACTTTTTTGAACATTTTTATCCAAATATACTTTATCCGAGTATTCTTTTAAGCACACTTGGCTTATTTGGTGGTAGGGCTTTGTGCAAGTGTCTGTAAGTACCACCCAATCATCATATATTCTACATTCAAACAGCAAAGTTTTGTATTGTTCTGTTCTGATCTGAAGAGTGATTGAGCCAGTGTATCTACAGGCACAAGGGAGATAACACATTAGTTCTCAAAGTTGGTGACGCATTGACGATGTAAGGGATGGTTAATATTTCGTACATATATAAAAGTAAATTACTTCATAATTAACTATCAAATTCGTACTACGTAGATGTAGAAGTTTCAACGCGCGTACATAAGTACAAGTGCCTTTTTTATTATATAATAAACACCTGAAGTAACCCAGTGGTATTAACTCCAGATACACATTTTAATGAAAAAATTAGGTTAAAATCATATTTTCCCTCATGAATTTGAACCTGCGACTGTAATTAAAATCCACTAAGCCATAACGACAATACTAACAACTGTTTGAATTGATATAATTCAACGGCACCCATCACAGAGACGGACCACATTCCGTGTGGCGACTTTGTTATCGCAGATATAAATTTTTGTCCTGTCCTTTGAATACCTGTTTTATTTTCGGATACCTGCGATTGTATTTTAGATGTCACCGACTTGTTAGTAAGTGAATTCGAGGTCGGGTGAGTCAATTTTAATTTGCGATTTATATACGTTCAACGTTTATCCGAAATTCGTCTTGTAAATATCCTTTATTTCTATGACGGAGCTATTCAAGAAATATAATCAAAATCTTTTACAAGAGTTTGATTCGTCGCCTAATAAAACAAGTTAAGTTAAAACTACGACCGGATTTGAATTTAGATTCTAAGCCGGTAAACTGTAGTTCCTGACTTTAAAACATTACCGGTGGTACCTTTTAATTTAGTTCAATCTTGTAAAATAGCAATTCGAATGTGTTTGCATGAGCCTTATCGAATAACGTGTATTTTGATTTGATTTAATTTTATATTTCTGCACATCACATAAAACTAAGAATTAACAAAAACATATACATACGAATGATATATAAAAATATACTTAAAATTATAATACTATATCAATCCTTAATATGTAAAAAGTCATTATATCTCCTGGAAGATATTTTGCCAAGGTAAACTCAACATTGACATTGGTGCTGTAAGAAATATTAACTGTTCCTTTCATCGCCTCTTACGTCTCTTTTGCCTGTAATTACACTGGGTCACTTACCCTTCAAACCGGAACACAACAATACTAAGTATGGCTGCTTAGCAGTAGAATATCTGAAGGGTTGTTGCTATCTACAGACGGGCCTGCACAAAGTCCCACCACCAAGTAAATTTATTATTATACGTCATTCGCTAGTGTGCCTACCGTTTTTAAATAAAATAACTTACATCATTTTTATACAAAATTGTGGTCATGTAGTTCCGTTCACGTTACTGTGAATTGCGTTTTAATTATTCATAATTACTTTACTAAGAACTACTGTAGCTGGTTTTAAGATAAAGAACTTTTACACAGTTTTTTTACATAAGTTCTAGATATTTCTTTCAAACAATTATTAACGTAATTCTCGGTAATAATTACTACTTGTATACATTAAAGACGAAGATCAATATAAATAAAGACAATTTGAAAGAAGAATGTAAACACACAATAATATATATTTTTCTTTTGTATATAATATATTAAGGTCATAATATGTTGTAAGATTTTCTGATCTGTTTGACCTTATGTTATAATTATTTATCTTTGTACAAAAATTCTAATGTTCTTAATTACCAAATAAATATGTATATATCAAGTTTTTAATAATTTTCAGTATAGTAGTAAAGTAACAGCCTGTTAATGTCCCACTGCTGGGCTAAGGCCTCCTCTCCCTTTTGAGGAGAAGGTTGTGGAGCTTATTCCACCACGCTGCTCCAATGCGGGTTGGTAGAATACACATGTGGCAGAATTTCAATGAAATGAGACACATGCAGGTTTCCTCACGATGTTTTCCTTCACCGTTAAGCACGAGTTGAATTATAATCACAAATTAAGCACATGAAAATACAGTGGTGCTTGCCCGGGTTTGAACCCACGATCATCGGATAAGATTCACGCGTTCTAACCACTGGGCCATCTCGGCTTCATTTCAATTTTCAGTATACATAGTTTAATTTATATTGAACGAATGGAATTAGACATCCATACCGTTTCTTTTTTTTTATTTGTCCCATTACTGGCAAAGTCTGCGATTTTAGGAGATTAATCCACCACGTTTCTCTATTGCGACTTGATACTAGTGAATGAGGCAGATTATATTATTCGATATATGGAGATTATACCCAACATCTGCCCCCCCTCCATTCTAACTCAGACGGAAAACTAGTTGTATATATAATAAAAAAGATTTTACCAAAATAAATCCCATCGATTCAAAATAATTTATATTAATTCCTATAATAATAAAGCATATCATTATACACGAAAGCATTACTATTACGATAGAACCCCACCCTTTTTATATAATGACGAACGATTTTTTAGGTCATTTATATCAATTCATATCAACATTTTAGTTGCTTTTTACCGACATACTATGGAATATATTATACGCGTGATTTTGCACTTTTCTATACCTCGGTTTTTTATTAACTTAAAGATGAGTGTGTTTTTTGTGTCAGAAATATTCTGGATATCAATCGATCTATTGCGAATTAAATGAATGAATGAACAAATTAAAAATATACATACTACACATAAATACATACACACAAACACACATAAAACATACGTTAACTTAAATGTTTAATTTTTATCTTTAATTTATTTCATTTAGAACAACAATTCTTTATATTTTTTGTTTATCTGTCTTTACCAATTTTTTATTTTATTTCATTTTATTAAGGACCATTAGCAGTCACCACACTTTTACATGTAATAAAAAAAACAAACACATTCAAGTTACATAAAAGGCCACAACATGCATATTAAGGTACAGTAGAAACAGATTATAACATAAGCAATATTTTTTATAATACTAAATTACTAAAAATTGTTACCACATTTCTATAGAAAAAAAATAATAAAAATAAATAAATAATAATAATTAATAACACTGAAAATAAAGCTGTAAATTTTATAATTAACGAGTGCACTCATTTCATTTATCACATTAAAAATATATAATAAAATAATTTAAATAAGAAAACAATAAATAGTAATAAATTAAAAATTTCAAAATTTAAGTTGAATAATCATAATAACTTTAAATACATTTTTTCATTTTACTAGGACACTTTTTTGCCCCATTGATATTGGCGATGTAAGATATATAGACCGTTCTTCACATCGCCAATGCGCCACCAACTTGGAAACTAAGATTCTATGTCCCTTGTGTCTGTAGTTACACCGGACGGTAACCCTTAAAGCCGGAACACAACAATACCAAGTACTGCTCTTTTGCGGTAGAATATCTGATGAGTGGGTGGTACCTATCCAGACGAGCTTGTATAAAGCCCTACCACCAGTGTTATCGAAACAAAATATTTTTTTAATTAGCCGACTATTAAATTAACTATTACACAGATGAAAAAAAAAGGTTACGAGTTTCATTGTCTTAATAATATTATTATCCATATTCAAAAGCGTTACTAGCTTGAAGTTTCGAATAAAGTATATTTTGATTTTAGTTTTTATTAAACTCAAAATATAAACATGATTTTTAGTTTATTATGTTTAAACAATCGCTTCAAATAATAATAAAACTCCCCCTAATTTAAACGTTATTGAATAATTAAAATGCACAACATTGAAAAGGCATATTTGAAGAATTATATTCGCGCTTTTTTATAATTATTCAGTGCTATAGAATATAATCTTTTTTACATGTCTATCAAAATCACTCAGTTTCAGTTGACGGGGTGGAGTTGGATTGAGACCGCTTGGTACTTGACGAGCTTATTATGGAGCTAAATTATGTTTCAATATTTCATGTTTATTTTATCTAGATTTATTTATTTTTTTCAAAAGAAAGTTAAAAAAGGAATACCTATTTTTTTGTAAGTTAGTGTTTGTTTATTTAAACTCATCAGATCTACCGGCAAAGATCATTACTTAGAATTGTTTCTACATAACATCTTAGTCCCAAGGTTGGTGGCACATTGGCGATCGAAGGGATGGTTAATATTTCTTACATTGACAATGTCATGGGTGGGTTGACCACTTGCCATTGGGTGTCCCATTTACCCGTCCGTTTACATATATTTTATAAAAAAAATAATGAAAGTAATGTTCCAATAAATAATTTGTATAAAATATAATTACCTATAAAGAAAACCATTTATATGTACACAATCAAGCATCAAGAAGTCATAATGGAAGTACATAAAAATAGGTACAACATATGGGGTGCAACAGCCCCGGGTTAGTTGGCGCGCCTCATTGATCCCGACGTTGCGTTTGATGCACTTTATTAAATTACACTTCATTATGTATAACACATTTTACTTTGAGCTACACAGGAGATCACGTCTTAATGATGCTGTTAACGATTATTGATGAATAAAAAGCATGAGTTATCTATTTATAATCGCTGGAGCTAATTTTAGTGCAACGTAAGTGTAAAGTTTGCACGAAATCTTTCTAACGCAGATTACCGGCAAATTGTCGCATCATCAACCTTAATCGTCAAATCTATGAACAGACAAGCGAGTGTAATCTCGGGACACTACAGTAACAGCCTATGAATGTCCCACTGCTGGGCTAAGGCCTCCTCTCCCTTTTTGAGGAGAAGGTTTGGAGCTTATTTCATTACGCTGCTCCAATGCGGGTTGGTGGAATACATATGTGGCAGAATTTCAGTCAAATTAGACACATGCAGGTTTCCTCACGATGTTTTCCTTCGCCATCAAGCACGAGATGAATTATAATCACAAATTAAGCACATGAAAATTCAGCCATGCTTGTCCGGGTTTGAACCCCTCATCATCGGTTAAGATTCACGCGTTCTTCATTCACAGTAACACATATTAACAATTATTTACATTTATAATGCACCGTTCATCTAATGTAACTGTAACAGTACGCGTTCTTAACACTGGGCCATCTCGGCTCTCTCTTTCATTTAATAATCTCGGGACACTGCTAATTATCTTTATGCCGTGGCATAAACTGACGTATAGCATTATGTCTGTACCTGATGTACAGAATCTACCTTTTTTTGTCAGTCTCCGATAGTGTACGTAAGTTATATGTCTTGCTCTTATAATTGATGAAGAAATAAATAAATTAATTTATTCATTATGTCGACAAAAGATAGTAAAAGATGACACAGGCTATCCTTAAGTCGTGGGTGTAGATCGATCTCCGTTATATAAAACCATACCATCTCAACAACTGTTTTGATACTAATTAACATGTGCCATTATTTTTGTATTACCTAAATACACCTCCCACGAACAATGGTAGGGATGACAAACAAATTAAGGAAACAATACACCATAAATTTACGTTACGAGAAGTTATGTATGTACGTTTAAGGGGACATAGATTAAATAAAAAATATCACAACTCGTTTTAGTCTTAAAATATTTTGTTAGCACTGTTAATTGAAGAGACCAAATGAAAAAGATCAATTGTATATTTTACAGCAAAACGTTTTTCTTGAACATCTCATATGGTCGCAATAAAAACGAGTCCATTTATCGTACTTGTTATTAGTCGAATGTGTTCTATTGATGACATATCAAAAGCACATCCATTTTTTACATAAAATCTCTTTTTATTTATGAAAAAAACACAATTAAATTTATACATAATATCACAAGATAATAGAACTAACGATATCTATTCTAGCGACAGGAAAGTAATGATTTATAATATATCCCTGTATAATCAAATCGACTATAAAAATTATCTGAGAATTCAAATAAAACACTGACTAACGCAAACATCGGTAGTGCAACCGCTGCACTGTGTGCATTTCCATTAAAAAATCACCCTATACAAACTAATCGCTAAAGTCATCGGTGTATCGTCCGAAAATCACACTTCCCGTGTAATTATTGACACAAATTTTCCCCGATTGTCTTCTGATTAAAAAGCAAACGCACAATGCGTAGGAAAAAATGTTTTTTTTTTTACCAAACTATACACGTCGCTTCATTATCGATATGGGAAAGTTTCGACCCCCGTGTTTGGATTTCACACCCATGATTTTTTGATTAAAACTCGCGTTAATGTGATGGGGTGTGCCGCAAGGGTGATGTCTAGGTCGCGTACTTTTTGTGATGCATACGTTCGAGTCGACTCAGTCGGAAGCAATATTTCCCTTGATGACAAATGGGTATTGATATTTTGGAATCGTTGGAGCGATTTATAAGGAATGATGTGAACCGAATGGGCTAACTTGTCGTCTCAATAATTACTGGTATTTCTTGAATAATTCTCATACAAATATGTCCAAATCACAATATTATTAATTACAATATGCATAGTACAGTCATTATTATTAAAAATATTTCATACTCAGAAGTTAATTACCAATATAACTTATTAAAAATTTGACAAATTATTCTCTAAGATAACTTTATTTAAAATCAATAAATATATTTTGAACGAATTTTTATTTTATTTCCTTGAAAGTCAAATATTATGTTACGAACTCCCAACGGCGCCATCCCACTCGGCACGTGTCGCAGAATTTATATTTCACAGCTGCCCAGAGTTACGGTTCTTATTTTTTTTATCCCTTATCTAATTTGTCTCATTTCAATCTCCTTAGGGAAATATAGGTTATAGACGGTTAGACAAGACACACGTCGAAATTCAAGGATTTTAAAATGTGTCATCGTAAATGAATCGCGTCATAAGTGGGTCATTGGTAATCACCTAGGTAGGTCATTTATTATTTTTTTATTACGTATAAAATATTTTATTAAACTTCATATTATTATATTAATTTTCTTATTCGTAGAGCCTACTGTTCTAATGAAATATTTTTAAAGACAAACGAAATAACTAAGACTTTCCTGGTTGTGTCGTAACTTAACTAGAAGCTTATCGTTTTCTCACATTTCAAATCGCTGAAACGGACTGTAGCGAGTGACCGGAAAAAATACCAAGGTTAGCCAGCAAAAAACTGGTCTTCCCCCGATCTGGTATTTCCTTAACATTTATGCTAGAACGTTACCTTATTTGCAACGCTTGATATCAAATCATTTGATTTATTTTTTATAAAAGCTACATAATTATTATAAATTAAAATAAATTTCTTCCATGGAAATCGTAAGACCGCACATTAATCTAATCAACACAAAACATTGTAATGACTGTCAAAAGTCGACGCCATGTCGGCGTGTGCGCGCCGCGTGCTGCCGCGTGCCTTCAAATGGATACTATTGTTTTCTTTGCCATCCTTTTACAAAATAACCTTAAAAAACTCTGTTAATACATATTGTACCTTAAAATGTACAGTTCAAAGTTTATTTTTGCTTCACATTGATATAAAGTCGCTTCTTCTACTATAAATTATATAGGATTATAGTAATTATAAAGGTATCGAATTTTCAACTTTATCGTATATTATTAGAGTATTCTTTCGCTTACCATAAATATCTGTAGAAAGTTTAACTTTTTAAATTGTCCGACGGCGTCTATTCGTATCCGTTCTGCCTTCAAGGGTTGTCCTTAGATTTGATGTTTGAAATTTCGTCTTTATTTCTTAGGATGTAGAGCTTATTTTTATATTTCTTTAGATTACACTTTAGATATCCAAGATAATAAAAGTGACATATTGGTGGCCATTGTATAATTATCCATATTGTCAACAGAAACGCATTCGGAAGTTGAAATTGCAGTCCATAATTGGAGCAATTTGTCTTTGTTTGATATAATCGCTGATATAATGCGAACAGTGACATAACTTTGGGATTTAATGGTAGGTACATTTTTATTTTATATATACCAATTTTAAGTTTTTAAGACGCTGTTTTCTTTATACATTACTTACTGCTTTTACTGGATTATTGTTCAGAGGATAGAAATAGTTAATACAAAATCTTAACGTCCCATTCACATCTGAGTTCAGTTGTAATATCAATCCTAAGGTCCACACCACATCCTGAGCCCTCTGAGCGATTCCATCGGTTTTTCACAGTCTTACTCAAATCCTCCCCTGGGGTCATTCTGTGTTAATTTTTCTAATTCTAATTTTTTCTTCTTCAAAAATTATCTTCCCAGTATCATACAAGCTTAAAATGGAATAAAAAATATTAACGAATGTAATAAGTTTTTTTTAATTAATTGTATAATGTTGTTTATTAGGTAATTTTTAAAATAAAATATAGTGGTTATTCATCTTTAGATTAATCTTTACATTTGCGATCCGTGACAAAATCGGCACGCGCCGCCATACTGCTTTTGGAATGGCGGGAACATCCGGTATTCGCAATGGCGGCTTTTAGGCGGTTTTTTGATAATAAATCGTTCCGCTCCCACTTCCGGCGCAGAGATTGATGTTTTGCGGTTTTACTGATGTTTATACGAAATTAAGGCAGTTAGTAATAGTTTGACGCGTTTGTGTATCACCTTTTAGTCTACTGTAAAATCTATGCCTTTATGTTTTTGCATTACAATCGTTGTTTCGTTATATTATTTTTTCGACTCCTTTCTTTCTCGTGACTTTTATTTTATTGAACCCAGGTTGGGCTTATATAAGGTTAAGCTTTATGGTATACGGTTGATAGGCATATCGAGTGATAGTCACAGCTTCGATCCAATTAGCGAAATTTTCATTTAAATACAAGAAAATATTTTCAGTGATAAATCTTTTTTCTAGATTAAGATAAATAATAATATGATTAGTTGTTGATGGAATTATTTGTATACTTGATGTGAAACATTTGTACAACACGAAGAAGAAATGGATTATTGCCGGTAGTTGTAGTTAGAATAATCATAGTAGCGATGTCGCGCGTTGAGAGGGGTGGGTCATGGACGCGCGGGCTGAAATCTGGAATTTTGCTGGCCTTAGGGTGCTCTTAACAGCTTAATCGCGGTTTCAGAACCGGGAAAAGAACCTTTGTGAGCCGATTTTTTTCTACAATTCAATTGTGCTTCTTGAACTGCCCGTGTTATGGGTGACAAATTACCTGTAATTAAATGAAAATTAAAAAAAAAAAAAGAATTAAAACAAATACTAGTCGTTGTGACCTTTGAAACGGGTAGTTCGATATTTTTGTGAGTTTCTTAACATTTCTTCTCACTGGAAGCCGCTTTCCGAATCGGTGGTAGAGCTTAAACATTAGCGAATAAAAAACGTTTTATTCATTTGGCTTGATACGAAGCTAATCGCCATAATAACGTCAAAGTTAATCCTTGTGTATAATTTTCAATCAGATTTTACTAAATGGATAAGCTGCGTATGGGGCTGTAATAGGTGCTAATGATATGTGCAAACGGAGAATCGAATCCGCAGGATTATAGCAATCTGTCACTGGCTCACCGTGCATTGTGAGTCGCCCACGCGGACATGATTTTATGGTTCTACTGGCGATACTATCAAGATATTACTGCGGTGATGCGAAAGGTCGCCAAGAATTTTATTTTTATTAAAGAAAAAAACAACATAAAATAAATTGAACAGTACCATAAAGTGAGAACATTGACCGATTAAGTTTTTACAAGTAAATAATAGGCCTAGTGGTAAGAACGCGTGAATCTTAACCGATGATCGTGGGTTCAAACTCGGGCAAGCACCACTGAATTTTCATGTGCTTAATTTGTGTTTATAATTCATCTCGTGCTTAACGGTGAAGGAAAACATCGTGAGGAAACCTGCATGTGTCTAATTTCATTGAAATTCTGCCACATGTGTATTCTACCAACCCGCATTGGAGCAGCGTGGTGGAATAAGCTCCAAACCTTCTCCTCAAAAGGGAGAGGAGGCCTTAGCCCAGCAGTGGGACATTAACAGGCTGTTACTGTAAGTAAATAATTTTATTGTATATTTATGGGTGATATTTTTATTACACACATAAAACAATTTTTAAACGCGCGCAGTTTCCTAAGTTACATGCGATGAATAACTTCTTGCGTCAAAAACTGTTCAGTCTTTATTTCATCAAAATAACTTCAAAGTTATAACAACTTATAGTTCACGTACATTTCCGTTGTCCACTTTTTTCGGCCTGAAGTTAAAATTACATATTTTAAAGCATTTATTACGTCCCAATGAATTCTATGCTAGCGAAGCGCTTTCAACTAGACCATGTACAAAAATGTACACTGGTGTACTCGATTGTATTGAGACTATCGCATTGTGTGTGCAATCAGCAATGTAACAGCTTGACTGCTGGGAGCCTGAAAATATTTTATCAATCGGTCAAAACGCTTAGCAGAAGAATAATTACGATGACACACACACATACGGTTGTAAATAACTATTATTTTATATTTACTTATTACATATTTTATTTAACAATTAATTTGAAATTAGATCTTAAGAATAACATTTAAATTTACTTAAGTTAATATTTATATATAACTGCAGAATTATTATTTATAAATTTCATTATGTTATTTCACATATTAAAAAAAAATTAAATGAGTACAGATATACTATTTCAAGTTTTAATCCAAATAAAAAAAGTATAGCATATAACTATTTTGATTCGGTTCTTCCCCGCATACAGCCATCCAAAAAGTTGTATAAACCACAAGCTTAAAATAAACTCATGAATGTTTCATAGTTAGCACTGCCCGGAAAATTACAAGATGTATCCTACAGTGAACAGCGCACCAAAACAGTGTACACCGAAATACCATTTATGGCTATACAAATAAAGACCGTATTTGCAATCGATAATTTCTAGTGTCATTTTTGCGGTGATATAAAATGCATTGATAAATGCTCGTGGTGCATTAGAGAAATTGCTTAAACTAACAAGGGTGGTGTCCCCCTGTGGATATATTGAAATATTACATAACACACGTGGGTAGGGTTCGTGGTTTGAGGATTAAATAAAGAATATTCGCTCTTGTTCAATTATAAGTTGTATTGTTTAAGCGGAATGAATGTAGCATCTACTTATTACGGATTCTACCGCTAAACAGCAACACTTAGGATTGTTGAGTTCCAGTGAAAGGGTCAAAGTGCCGGTGTATCTACACAAGGGACGTAACATCTTAGTTCCCAAGGTTGATGGCACGGTGGCGATATAAGGGATAGTATATTTCTTATACAGTTATATGGTACAGTATTTATTAATTCATTTATCGGGATGTCCAACAGTTAGATAACATATTGGTATTGGTAGCAGCCTGTAAATGCTGCTACCAACCACTGCTGGGCTAAGACCTCTTCTCCCTTTTTGAGGAGAAAGTTTAAAGCTTATTCCACCACGCTTCTCAGGCAGAGTTTCAGTGAAATTAGACACATGCAGGTTTTCTCGCGATGTTTACCTTCACCGTAAAGATGAATTATAATCACAAACTAAGCACATGAAAATTCAGTGGTGCTTGCCCGGGTGTGAACCCATGATCATCGGTTAAAATTCACGCGTTCTAAGCACTGGGCCATCGTGGCTCGGATAACATATATCCAACTCATAACTTATATACACTTAAACAAAATAATAAGAAAACAAATAATTCCCAACCACAATAAAGTTGTATATTTGCTTAAAATTAATTCAACAATCAGTATATATTATTATATATACACCAGCTATATACTATTTATTCTAATAATAGAGTACATAAATAAATTATACAAAAAGCAATGGTTGTTTTGTTTAAAAGTACATTAGCAAAACGACTTAGAAGTCATGCTGTGGACACAATGACCGGTAACAAGACAAAATTACTTTGTGACCTAAAAATACATAAAAAAGCTTTTAAACAAACATACGTGTTAATTAGGAATTGTTTGTGTGGATCGCATTTAACGTTTCCGGTTTTGATTTGACGTCTCTTAAGGTAGGTGGGTAGGTAGGTCGTCACAGTAGCATGCGAAAGCGATCCCGTGGCGCTCCTCGTTAAGACGGAAAGGGTACCGCTGGTTTTTTAGTGGGTATTCCGATGTTCGGGACGCAATCGCCGCCTTGGACACCGTCGAGCCCCACATACCCCCCCACTGTTCCCGTGGGGGAAACGCGTAATCGGTTTTACCAGTGTTAAAAAAAGGTAGGTAGGTACAGGTAAGTAACTGTAGGTAGTCTTACACCTATAAGGTCCTCTAAGTGACTAGATATAAGGCCGCTGTCTCAGAGGTCCTCGATTCTATTCCCAGGTAGGAACAATAAAAAGTTATTGGATTTTTCTGTCAGAAAATTCTCAGTAGCAGCCCGGGGTCTGGAAATTGGAAGTGTGTACACTCCCGTGCCTCGGAAAGCACGAAGCAAGCTATTGGTCCTGCGCCTGAACTCTTCCGGTCGTGTCGGATTGCCGTCCTATCGGATTTTGAGAGTTAGGGAATAGAGAATACACTTGTGTTTGCGCTCACCCTTATGCACTACAACATCTCCTGCACAGTTGGCTTATCGCCCATGAGATTGGCCGCCGTAGCCGAAATCGGTCTGGAGGACATTATTATATCGTTTATCGTGTAGGTTTGTGTGAAAAATACAAATATATTCTTAATTCAAATACGGTCTTACAAGAACTCCCACTGCCTTTGAATGTAGAATATAAAAGATTTAATTATCATTGTTATATTTAGAGAAAAGATGTACAATCGCCAATACCATTTCATTACAAAAACCGACACATTCTAAAACTTATGTCAATATAAAAAGTATTTATTACCGGCCAGTGCCGGCGATATTAACGAACGTTACAATTACATACAATTAAATGTATATATTCTGTATGAAACTCGCTCGGAGTAAGACTTTTATCATTTAAATTACAACTCTAATTATTAATTGTATCCAAGGCACTAGGTCTACCTGTGCATCGATATTCATAATAAAGTAAAGTAGTAAAATAAGAGCCTGTGAATGTTCCTCTGCTGGGCTAAAGGCCTCCTCTCCCTTTTTTTGAGGAGAAGGTTTGGAGCCTATTTCACCACGCTGCTCCAATGCGGGTTGGTGGAATACACGTGTGGGAGAATTTCAGTGAAATTACACACATGCCGGTTTCCTCACGATTTTTCCTTCACCGTAGTATAACACAAATTAAACATATGAAAATTCAGTGGTGCTTGCCCGGGCTTAAACCCACGATCATCGGTTCACGCGTTCTTACCACTGGGCCATCTCGGCTTTTTCGATCGTATCATCGGAATTCATATTTACAATAAATCTTTTCATAAACATTTCACGTACAAGTCAACATTTTGTATTATATAGAATATATCTAACTCTCATACAAACGCAAAAGTATAGTATGTTTACATATTTGTTACTTAAACACGTTTAAACGATTGGTCAGATTTTTATTAAAATTTAGCATGGGCGAGCAACTAAATTAAATTAAAAAAAGATAAATTAATTCCCAATGAACTTAATTAAAAAAATAATGTTGAGTGTTTTTTTGTTTAATACCTATCAAATACCAACCTTATAATTTTTTTTAAAAGTTTTTATTTTCTTGATAAATAATTTCTTTCTCAGCTTTGATTTTGGCTGTGTTTCACTGAGTTTTCATTCGTTTAAGAAAATTGAAAATTTTAGAAAATAATTAAGTTTAATTACGTTTTAAATAAAAACTAATTCATTTGAAAATAAATGAAAATATAAAACAGTTTCCATAGTTTTCAAACAACGCGTCATCAGCCGATCGGTCACGTGACACTTTCGTCACGGTGTCGTTCCCACGCCTCCCGCGTTACAATCCGTCACGGTACCGTATCGGGAGGTGTGAAGTGTCACCACACGCAGTATACTCTACTTACTCAATATACTCGAACACATAATGAATTAATGTGCCTTTAGAAATATATATAACCTACTTTTAAAGATAAAAATTTAAAAAAATTGTAATAATGTGTTGACGTTAACACTTTAATTAAAATTCAATTTGTTCCATAAAACATTTTATTCTATCAAAAAACTTGTTGGTATTACATGCATTGGCTAATAAAACGTGTCCATTAAAAACAGCTACGGAGCTGAAAGCGAATCAAAGAACACGATAGAAACGACAAATTAAATATTATTTGAATTAATTATTCTTTACATATAATAAAACAAATGTAATAAACAAGCTGTATACAGCGACTTTGTCCGCGTTTAAAAATCAAGTAATCGTGTAATTAATAACTCTATCCAATTCTCATAGGACTTCAATATCATTTCAATGTGATTGGTCAATAAAGTAACAAATAGCGTATTTTCCGGCTTTTCCAAGTCAGTAACGTCTTTTGTAACGTTACATAAAGAAACGTTACTTACCACATTTACCCTTTCTGAATGAATGATCAGTTCAATAAATGACATATATCATAATAGTAATAGAGCATACCGCGTGTAGCTCCCATTTGTACTATACAATAAGCTGTTTAATTAAGTTCTCACGAACACACCACTACGGTATCGAGAACAATGAATTTATAATATTTACATCCCTATGGATTTATATTTAAATATGTATAAATATAACATACATTAATCAAAATATTCTCTACGTAAGCTCTTTTAAATGATTTTACAAGATCAATTAAACATAAGATATCTGACATATATATATAATTTATATATATTTACTACTAAAAGCCGAGATGGCCCAGTGGTAAGAACATGTGAATCTTAACCGATGATCGTGGGTTCAAACCCGGGCAAGCACCACTGAATTTTCATGTGCTTAATTTGTGATTATAATTCATCTCGTGCTTTACGGTGAAGGAAAACATCGTGAGGAAACCTGCAAGTGTCTAATTTCACTGAAATTCTGCCACATGTGTATTCCACCAACCCGCATTGGAGCAGTGTGGTGGAATAAGCTCCAAGAATTCTCCTCAAAAAGAGGAGAGGAGGCCTTTAGCCCAGCAGTGGGACAATCGCAGGCTGTTACGGTTACTACTTACATACATATATTTGCTATTTACATAGAGAATATTTTGATTATTTAAGCATACAAATGTAATAGTTATATATCTATCTGAAGAAGAAAAATAA
Source organism: Nymphalis io (assembly GCF_905147045.1). Taxonomy (NCBI): domain Eukaryota; kingdom Metazoa; phylum Arthropoda; class Insecta; order Lepidoptera; family Nymphalidae; genus Nymphalis; species Nymphalis io. The sequence goes on along the minus strand of NC_065910.1, from coordinate 9,548,585 downwards.
AAAATCATTAACAAATTTATTAGTATTTTTTTATTAAAAAATACACACGTCTTCAGTAAGTAAATATTTTTTTATTTTACTAAGCAGCCTAGCAAATGGGCAAACTTATGGGTATTGGTCTCCACCACTCATAGACAACAGCACTGAAAGAAATATTATCAATCCCTCACATCGTCAATGCGCTAACAACCATGGCAACTAAGATGTCCCTTGTGCCTCTAGTTACACTGGCTCACTCACCCTTCAAACGGGAACATACGTAGAATATGTGATACATATGGGCGTGCACAAAACCCTATTCCAGTTATTATCAAGGATATAATTTTCCTTAATATCTATGCACCCAAAAAAAAACATTGTCCTTATAAAAGTACACAATGTACAGTTTATTATATAAATATATCAAATCAAGCTTCACGATCAACTGAAGTGAAAAATAGAAATACCAGTAATTCCTTTTCAAACTTTCAATGCAAAAAATAAAACGAGAATCCTTAGAGAATCGCATGTTTTAAAAATCGAACAATGCAATCATAATAATAGTACATCAATAAAATGACAAGTCATTAATCGTTATAAAACAATAGCAACGAAACATTCGAAATATTAGCCAATCGCTATCGAGCGAGTCGAAACAATGGCGAAATCTGAACGTCAGATTTGATAGATGATAAAACTTCATCTGGTCGTCTGATTTTCAAACATTTCTCTTAAACACTTGAAATAAGTGAGCTTGTCATTTGAATTAAATGTCTTCTCATTTCTATTTGACGGATGAATTGAACAATAAAATAACCTTAACCTAATTTGAAAGAAATTTCGGCAAATAATAGTGATTACTAAATAAAATTGGACCAATTTTTCGAAAATCGCCCCCATTAAGTGGCTAAAAGCCAAAAAACTCGACCCCTAAAGGAAACACCGATTTTGAAACATCACTTTATGGTGCCGACTGTTTTGACAAGGCATTTTATATTCCTCAAAAGTTGATCTATTTTCGGCTCTATCGTTAAGCAAATAAGAACTACCGGCGGTATATATGTTTATTGCAGCGTAAAAGCTTTTATAAAAAACGCTGATAGAATTGTATCGAGATATGAGGTATGAGAAGGCAAAACTGAATACTGATTTATAATTTTACGAGTTGATTGTTGCATGCGACTCCGTCTGCGGCAACGACAGATATAACTATGGACTTGAACAATTGTATAAGCCCATACTTATATCTGCTCTTCAAATTACAAATAACCTGGACAAGTTTAGTGGTAGTATTAAGAAGTCTAGTTAAATTACTATATTGGTAGCGGGACGTTTTAGTACAACGTTAATGTTACACTGAAACACCAGGTGAAGATGGTCTGCTGAGACTGAATAGATGCCGAGTAACACGATACATTAAAGTCTTACGATAACAGGGAGAGTCCTGGTTTTAGCGTCAAAAAACATGCAATTTCTTGCAAAATTTCTTGCAAAAACCCCCGGTAGGTAGAGCGCTTGAACGAATATCGTTGTTAGCAAGATCAACCCTTTTTTAAAAGAGATAAGGTCTTAACCCAGTAAGCGGTGACATTAATAGGCTGTTATACTTATATATTATAGTATTTTATTAAAGTATTTTTTGTCATCAATCCACAAAAAACAATTTGTTTTAACCACTCTAGGACCACGGATCTTACATTATTAGGATGCTGATCAGTTCCATACACCGTAACTTCAGTGTAGTCGGATAAAGAAAACTTAGTCATACAATGAAAACTGGCCTAAAACGGTCGCAAGATAACGCTGAAAATATTATAATTATAAAGTAACGCCGTGTGTTCAATTTAAATAGCTCCCACAGATCATGAAAAAATTTAGAAATGGCATATGTTACTCGTTATATAACATCATACCTCGTAGAACAAGGTTATCCATCACTTTCAGTAAATCTAATCTGAAAAAAAACTTAAAAAGTAACTCGATGGTGAAATGTTAGAAAACGAAATGTGGAATTGATTACAATAATAATAATATTTAAAAAAAATAAAAATAATACCTACATGCATTAAAATAGTATGAGATATACCTACGTATGTAAGTGGGTTCTGCTCTATTTATGGTCGAGTCGAGATAAAACATCAAATATTTTGTTTCTTAACAGCTTTGCAAAACAAGAGGGTGTTTAATCCTAAGTTAATGTTACAGAGATTACAATACAATTGGAAAAAATGATGCTGATGTATAGAAGTAATTTTTTCTCTACTTATATTAAAAATTGTTTAAATATTTTATTTTATTAATATTTGTAGTAAGCATGTATCAAATTCTTGATTCCATGTCGATTATAATCTTGTTCTATGGTCATAATAAATTAAGACGGCCAATTCCAAATCCATAAAAGTAAATTCCAGTAAATTATAGACCGGGAACCACTAATTTCACGACGATAACATCTTACAAATCATTCTCACAGTGAAAAAACGCCTTTATTGCTATGACATTAAAATTTCACCTCATTATTCATTTTAAAATAAAATAAAATGAAAATATTATGACACGCCATTGTTCCTATAAAAAGTTTTATCATAAAGATCTAAGGCATCGAAATTGTAATTATTGAGAAGGTTCTAGAGCCCCGCCCTTTGGAAACGCGGCGCTGTGATTGGCTAACGGACGGCGCGCGCGCAACGAAATATACGTTTTGTGTTCTTGTTCGTGACTTAAAGTCCATTTGACCTTTAGATATGAAAAAGAAAAACATGATTTAAGTCTTGTTATAACCATACCAACTTTATGACGGCGTCTTTCATTTGATATACATATCATAAAACAGGTTGAATTTGCATCTACAAATATTACAGACGTGTATTTGAATATGTTGAACACGCAACTAGAATTATTTACAAACTGATGATAGGGTTTCTGATGAGGGTACTATCCGTTATTCCATCACAAAACAGTAGTAATTCGTATAACTATAGAAAGCCCTTTAGCGAGCCAACGTAATAACATGCAAAAAAAATCTTACGATGTATTCTTTCATTTTTGAGCGTTCTTAGTCGTTGTACAAAATCATTGCACTTTTTACATATGAGAATGCTCTACTTTCTAACGCTAGACATAAATACTTACTATTGCTGTAACCGGTTAGAAAGATCAATCACCTAGTGTAATTACAGTTACACGAGTTACATGGGACTTAACGGCTTTGTACCAATGGTTGGAAGCGTATTCACATTGTAAGGACTAGGTAATATTGAGGTCCTTACAGTACTAATATGAGGTTGGGACCTGCCTTGCCAGTTTTTTTTCAAAGCACGTGTCTCTATACCCTCGCTCTCAAAATTCGGTGATACCCCAAATCAGACACAATTAAAGAATCCAGGCGCAGAACCAATGAAAAACGTCGTGAGGAAACCTGCACGTGTCGAAAGCAATTCTACCACAATTCTCCAATCTGCTTTGTTGAAGCGTGGTGAAATGAACTCTAAACTTCTTTCTCGAGAGGAGAAGAGGTCTCAGTCCTAGCTATGGAACATTTATTTATCTGTTATAATATTATTGATAAAAAAGTTACTTTAACGAATTATTTACAAAAATACAGTACACTACGTATTTAGCAGTATTGTATAATATTTGAAGTTGTAATTTTTATACGTGTTCATCGTATCTGTAATTGACAAAGGAATAAGTAAATAGATTCTTAACTATTTAAAAAAAAAACTACAGGTAATACAAATTCAAAATTTCAACCGAAGCCAGAAGCAAACTATTGTATCTGAACCAATTGCATTGTTTATTTTATTATCAGTAACGTTTCAATTAAAGCACTTCAATAAGTGAACAAATGTACGAAATCAAAAATACATTAGCGATATACAATTATTATTGCGTACGCGCACCCTGTACTTGTATTTTTAGATGAGAACAAAGTTTTTATACTAATGCAACACAGACAGATTTACGATAAGTACGTCTCTCGTCACATTCCATTATAGTTATTGAAATTACTTCCAAAAATTAACACCGAAATTTAAACAGATTGCTTTTATCGTTTAATGGATATATTTAAGTATAATTATTTGATACAATATAACAAATATTATGTATAACTATTTGTTAAGACCGTGTCTCCTCTTGAATTGATTATTTATTTCAAATTTGATGTAAGAAGTCATTTGGGCAAACAGAGCATCGGGAGGTCATAGAGGACACTGTCACCCATAGATCTTAGTATTTTATTTTCTTCAATTAATGAAATCTCCACAAACGTATTGTCGATGCCTCTGGCGTACCTCTTCTATTGTTTAATTGACGTCAGTTCTGATGTATTCTTTTTTAATTACCAGTAACAGTTACCAGTCCGTATTCTTTTTTAATTACCAGGTAGCATCACGTTGACTTAAGACATATTTTACCACCAAACATCAACACTTAGTATTATTGCGTTTCAGTTTGAAGGGTGAGTGAGTGCTACCACAGGCATGGGGACATAATATCTTAGTTCCCAAGGTTGGTGGTGCATTGACGATGTAACGGATGGTTATCATTTCTCATCATGCAAATATGAGCGGTGGTACTTACTCGTACTACCAGATGTACCATTTGCCAGGAAGCCTAACACAATCTTAATTTTAAGATTCCCGATTATTATATACATTTTAATCGTATTCTAATCTCGTAACATTTTGACAATAATGCTTATAATAGTGTTTTTTATTAAATATTTTCGACTTCTGAAAGAATAACCATTATCCCTATAGTCAAGCGCGATATTTACTCAGATGTTGTTCTTTGTGACGCCAATGCCTGGAACAATAACATATATTTTTATATATTAAAAACAAACTTACTTTTGGCTTTTAAATAATACACATAACCATTAGAGCCGAAAACACATTTAAAGCATACAGGAAATATTTTTAACGATAATGGAAATGCTAAAAATTATTTTGTGATGTGAAAGGAGATATTTTTATTATTTACTAATACTGTCTGCAGTTTCGCTCGCTTTTGCAATAAGTTTTTAAAACATGTAATAAAATGTATTGATAAAACCGATTTTTAAATGAACTTTGATAAACTTATACATCCCTTTTGGGGTCGAATTTAAAGTATATATATACAAGTATATCTCGTAACAGCCTGTAAATGTCCCACTGCTGGGCTATAGCCCAGGGAGAGGAGGCCTATAGGCCTATAGGCCTCCTCTCCCTTTTTGAGGAGAAGGTTTGGAACTTTTCCACCACGCTGCTCTCCAGTGCGGGTTGGTGGAATACACATGTGGCAGAATTTCAGTGAAATTAGACACATGCAGGTTTCCTCACGATATTTTCCTTCAGCGTAAAGCACGAGATGAATTATAATCACAAATTAAGCACATTAAATTTCAGTGATGCTTGCCCGGGGTTGAACCTACGATCATCGGTTAAGGTTCACAAGTATATATTTTGTATTTTTATCAAAGTGGTTATATATTTTGTTGTGGTTATATATATTTTTAGTTGGTGTGGTCTGGGTAGGCCCCATTGATAGGACAAGAAACTCAGTAGTCTCACTTTATCTTAAACATAATACATAGTCAACTGCACTTAACAACAACAAACAGACAAAACTATTTCATATAATAATATCAGAATTTAAAACATTCATAAAAATCATAATCATAGTCATAAAAATAATATGCCAATGAAAGTTGTTTTACTTTCGAAAGGTCATAATCATTTATTTAATGATGCAAATACTTGTTTGTTTTGTAAAAAATTGGAGCGGAAGTTCGTCTGCGATTTTGACAAATTATATAACAATAAACGTCTAGAGTAGAGATGTAATGTAAGTGTAGTTAGAACACGTAAATCTTTTCCGATTATTGCGGATTCAAGCCAAGAAACACTGACATATGACTGAATATGAACAATATTAGGTCTAGCCACATGTGTACACCAGACCCGGTGAAAGGGCTTTGTGCAGACCCGTCTGGGTGGCTACCACTCATTCATCAGATATTTGAAGTGTGGGTGAGCCAGTGTAACTCCAGGCACAAGGGAGATAACACCTTAGTTCCCGAGGTTAGTGGTGCATTGGCGATGTCAGGAATGGTTATTATTTCTTACCTCGCCAATGTCTATGGGCGGTGGTGACCACTTACCATCAGGTGGCCCATTTGCCCGTCCGTCTACCTTTAACATAAAAAAGAACACTTTGGAGCTACGTGTTGGAAGCTCCTAATTTTCCTCTCAAAAGGAGAAGAGACCTCAGCCCCGCAGTGGGGCATTTACAGACTACTATTTACTACTAACTACATAGTTTGCGTAATGCAGCTACCAGACCAACGAGGAAATTATTCAGATTATTTTTTTTAACTATAAGAGACACCAGATTAGTATACTAACAATAAGTATCATAAAGATAACCATGACCTACCAATCCTCATGTCGGTTAAAAGCCGGCCCTCACGAGCTATGAACGGAAGCTAAAAATACTTAGCTATTTGTAGAGCACTCAAGATCTAAGTGCGGTTTCTTATCTCCAACTGAAGAACTCTAAAAAATATGGCGCCGGCGGTTCCTTTGACTTGACGTAAGAAGCAAGAGAAATGATGTAATAGAAATTATTTTAAAAATCAAGTGAACTTTTAGTTCTCTATAAGTATATTACATAAATAATCAATGAATTCTCCTATTATTTAATATGGCTGTTTAATATAGAAATATAAATTAATCGTCATGATCTATTGAATGGAACAGTTTAGTCCTGAGGTCAAATCCATTTAAGATGTACGGATCCCTGAAAGCTTCAGACAGCCCTCAGGAAGACAGTAACGTGGATGGTCTTGCGCGTGCGTAAGCGCCAGTAACACTTGCGAGCTTTTTTTTTTAATTCCTTGCTATTCCAAGATTTTTAGCTGAGATATCCCAATGGCTTAAACATAAATATATAAATTTAACCAGAGTTAAACCCGGGCAAGCTTCAAGTGCTTAATTTGTGTTAAAACAATTCATCTGTTGTTCTGAGTTGGAGGACAACATCGTGAGATAACAAACAATTCGCTTTGAAGCAGCGTGGTGGAAGATTCTCTAAACTTACTCATCAAGAAAGGAAGAGAACTTTGACCAGTTTTGGGACATTTATAGAGCGTCACGTTTATTTTTTTCTGATTTAAAAAAAAATATAATCGATGGAATGCGTGGAAGCAAAAATGAAGTTTTCAAATAAAAGTCAAGAAAACTATTCCTCTAAATTCAAAGTCCAAAGGTCGTCTCATGTGCCTACAGGGTTCTCTAATAAAGCTAAACTCATCAAAATAATTCAGAATGTCATTCAGGCGACAGCGAGCGACAGCCGGATATGAAACACATTTGAATATCGACTCCACGAGTGTTTGACACTCGACTTAGATGAATTTAAAATCAATTCGGATACACTCCGGAAAGCAATATCCTTTGTTTACTAAAACTTGAGGAACCAAAATGTATAATCACTTCCATTTTCATATTAAAACATTCGAGTAAAACTTCTTCGATCGCGAGAAGTATTACGTTTATTTTGATTGTTTATAGTGCAAAGAATGAATATGTAACATTTTAGTGAAACGTTTGTAATGAAAAAATATTTTACATCGGTTGAATGTGATTAGTTGCATAATGTTTTTTAAGTAATCGAATATTATTAATTATGAAAGCAATGTTGACATTTCAATTTGTTCTCATTTTTGCCTGAAGGTACGCTTCAAATAAAAAAATTCTCATGGTATTCGACATAATTTTTTTTAATTTATAGGACCATACCATGGAGCTATACTGAACCCAATGCAAAAAATCAACAACATCAGTTCATGAACTAATTATATTATATACGGACGTATTGAGATTTGTTTCGTTTTATTTAATTCGAAAAAGAAAAAGAAAATAATGAAGTCGTTTCATATAACATGACGATTTATAAATGCTTATAAAAACATACTTAAAGAAATAATATGGAGATTAACTATTGATATGCTTATACACCTGTAATTACACAATTAACACACTATCAGGCCAACAACGCAACACTGTTGCTTGACAGCTAGTAAACTGGTACCTGCCCACTGAAGTAGGTCGCTGAAACTCTACCCATTCGTAAAAGTTGCCAAAACAAATAACCCGACGCGTTGCTTATTCTCGTCAGTTGATATTATACTAACAGTATAATACTTCACTTTTAATACATTTTACAAGTGTAATTAATACAAAACTTTGCTGAAACAGATAAATTAAATATAATTATTCATACATTTCTTCATTTCAAAGAACATCATAATACAACGAATTTTAATGAATATTACAATTTTTAAAAACCTTAAATACATTAAGCAATTAATTTTTTACTAAAAATACATTACAACGACTGCATAACGTATAAGAACTTTTCTGACTATTCTTCGCCACTATTTATTTTGGCGTGATAAATAATGTTATATTTTATTCAATTGTACTAAACCTGTACTAAAGTATAAAACCTAAGAGCTTCACCATCCCGACACAAATGCGTACAACCACACATGTGTCTGCTTCTACCAGTTCGATTTAAAAAAATCTTGACGTTTGATATGTGTTCTCCCTATTCCATTACTCTCACAACCAGGAAAAGGTTCAGGCACAGCACCGAAGAGATTACTTTCCGACGCACGGCAATATAAACCTTGTGAAATGATAAACTCCGGCAACTGAAAATAACTAAAAAATCCACTAACATTTCCATTAGCCTGACCTGACCATTATACCAACGTGGTGGCCTATATTATCTAATATGTTGAAAGTAATTATTAACAATTTTAATCTACCATCAATTCAAACGTAGCATGCTTATTACAAAACATGATCCCCATCTATTTGGGACGATGGTAACAGTTGCGATCAATTGCGCATGCACGCGAGTACCATATGCTTGGTAATGAGGAGCGGTCAGATTGGCTGATCACTTATGACCCACCCTTAGTGTCATCTAAGCACGAAAACTTGTTTGGTTTAAAAAATACGTCCACATTAGCACTAATATTGAAAATAGTGATTGAACAATTCAATCGCAAGGTCATGACTCCAGGTCTTGGTTAGCTGTTTTAATATGACAATTCATTCTCATTTAGCTCGTGATTCAGTGTCGAAGGAAACATCATAAAATAACCTAAATGTATGGGATGATCTTCTGACATATTATGTTATAGTATTTTACTTCAAACCTTCTTAAAAGGGGGAAGGAAGACGTAGTTCATTTCATTCACACTTCACCCGAAGATTGTGGTTTCAAACCAGGGCAATTCTTCTCAATTCTTAAGCGCTTAATTTTTGTGTTAACTTGCATGTATTTTCCTTTATTTATTTAAGAGGTCAACCAACAGTGGACACAATATCACATGAAAAAACAATATTACATTTTCAAATTATCTGTGTATTAATGGTCTACTAAATACAGGTAGTCTCAGCATGCACTATACAAGAAACATTAGCATAACTGTAAATATGAATTAATCACCTAATATATGTCAATAAAAACACATTGAAGTAAGAAGAGATAAAATTGTTGGATAAAAATCTGTCACAAGGCTCGTAACCTTCTACTAAACAATGAGCCCTTAGCTCAGAAGTGTGACATTTAGAAACTTATACTCAGGTGAAATAAAATATTGTTTTTTTTTATTATTTAAGCGGAGACAATAAACCAATGGAGCAGCAACAACCTGCAACTCTCACATCACTGTTCTGCATATCGTCAAGCTATTAGGGATGTGACGACAATAAAATATACATTTATAATCGATCAGCGCCTTCAAACAAACAGTATATAGCTATACATATTATTATAGATTATATAACAAAGTGAAAACGCGGCTTTACAGGTAGCATTTGCCTTAACGTTACAATAAAAAATCCATCGCTAAACTCCACTATGCAATATATTAAAGAGCCGCATCAGTTCCGGGTCAGCGCCGGGACGCGCGACTAATACCGCCGAGTGGCTTCGCTTGACTGCACACCCTACCAGGAATTAATATTGGGTATCGGAGTGTTTCGCGAGAGACGAAATGATGGAATGGTTTTATATGAAACAAAAGAACTAAATCATTGTTGAGATACAATCGTTTTTAATAAAACGAATAATGCAATAATAAATATAACATTATATACTAAGGTAAAAAGTCTTGGACTTTTTGGCAACAAAAGCAGAACAGTTTCTACTAGTTAGCGATTCTTCTCCAACGAATTTACGGCCCTATGACAGTTATTTTAGTAAAATTGAAATGTTTTTTTAAAAGCTGACTCGCATAAAGTTAAATTAAATTTTGATTAAAGCAAATGCGTTTCATTTAAAATTTTCTAAAATTTCAGAAAGAAAGAAATTGTTTTTATTTATTGTAACAAAAATGTAAAGGAAGTGAGTATATGAATAATAAAGATAATTTTACATTGTAAATTGTTGATTTTATATTGTAAATAAAAATATCTGCTTATTTAGAGCGTCGAGACAAAAGCTTCATTGTTGGAATGAATACAGCGTATAAAATTCTTGATTGCTATACTTCAGTACAGTGGGTATGTCAACTGAGATTAAGGGTTGGTTTGTCATTGATTGGGGAATTTATATTACAATGGAATACTTGAAATTGAAAATAAAAACTCATCACACTTTCTTATTAATAATAAAGAATACTTGACGTTGGAAATTAAGTCGTATATAAGTATTTCGAAAGTCGAACTTCATAAAACACATTTTTTATTGATTATTTGGACTAGCTAATAAAGGTTTTTAAACTAAAACATAAAAATATTCATATTCTATACAAAACACTTAAATGCAAGTACAGCATTATTAATGATAAATTACCTTAAAACTTACTTAAAACTTACATAACCGACGTCTGTGGATGGTGGAGACCATTTATTATCGGGTAGCACAATTGCCCGTCCATCTAAAAGGCATGAATTTATATTTTTTGCCATGAATTAAGTTTGTTAGACACTGTTTCATAGAATTGAAGATAGATCGAATCGTCATACGTGCATGTCAAAATTTCATCAATAACTTCGCCAGGCAAATGGCTGTAATTTTATTCTGTCAATATAATTGGCACCCCCATGAGCACGCAACTATACTATTATTCTTATACGGATTTACTCTCTTAGAGTATTTTTATACGTTTTTTATATTAAATATATTAAATATGTCCAAATATTTAATATCCAAATTTAGACATATAGATACGTTTTTTATACTACATTTCCAAATAATTTAAGAGAAATGTGTTTTGTTTTTAAATTATTAATTTGTGATATTTATTTTATTAGTAGTAGTATTTTAGTATGATATGTAATTTAATTAAATTTTTAACTTTGTTGTCATTTTTATATATTCAAAATTGTTAACATATTTTTTTTTTTACTAATTAAGATGTTATTTTAGAATCCTAAAGGTGCGTCCACACCGGGTCTGGCTGACCCTCGTAAGTGTATAAATAAGCAGTTGCGGATGTATATGCCTATACATAATATATTATATTATGTTACATGTACTAGAACTGGAGATTTGTACTTATCGTAATATTATATAAAGTGGTTACAATGTATTATTAACATGTATAATAATCATAGAGACGGCAAATATCTTTTATGTTTTATATTATTCAGTCAGATTTTATTTTGTAATATTAACTTCATTGGATAAGAGCCGAGATGGCCCAGTGGTAAGAACATGTGAATCTTAACCGATGATCGTGGGTTCAAACCCGGGCAAGCACCACTGAATTTTCATGTGCTTAATTTGTGATTATAATTTATCTCGTGCTTTACGGTGAAGGAAAACATCGTGAGGAAACCTGCATGTGTCTAATTTCACTGAAATTCTGCCACATGTGTATTCCACCAACCCGCATTGGAGCAGCGTGGTGGAATAAGCTCCAAACCTTCTCCTCAAAAAGAGGAGAGGAGGCCTTTAGCCCAGCAGTGGGACATTCACAGGCTGTTACGGTTACGGTGGTCTTATAAGTGTACAGATATCAAGGTACTGAAATAAAATCTCGAGTTCGGCCAATAAAAGGTTCAATCAGTTATTGTGTCCAAAAAAATATCTGCCAGGAGTTAGAATTTGCGACACACACGTGCTTCGGAAAGCAAATAAAGATGGGCTTACGCTGTGTTTGCGCACTCCATGTATTGGCCACTATAGCTGACAATCAGTAGGACGTGATGTTCATTGGTGAGTAATAAGAACGTCCACGAGATTTATAAAACATCTCCACGTGGTCCATCTAATTCTTCTTAGAACTGAGGTATTACTGTACGAACCAGTGCGCTGATAGACTTTTGACAGCCAATGACCAAGTATAATACTTCCATATTGAATTAAGATCTTTAACTTTTCTTGTATGGGATAATGTATATATATCACAGGACATTTCCAAAATGAATTTGTTAAATAAAAATACTTTTCTAAAAATAAAAGCCCATAAGTTTATTAACCAAGGACACGCCGTTATGTTTAAAATAAAAATTTACTTTATTCAAGGTGCATCATGTATGAAAATCAACTAATACTAACTGCCAGCTCTTTTATCGTCTATATAATACGATGAATATTATGTCTTTTATGCTTTTTAACATGAGCTTTTAATTTATTTATTGTTAAATGTTAAATGGTGGGCTTATTATAAATATTCGTATATAAGCTTTCAAAATATCCATTGAATACCGCACAGAGCCGGGTCGCTTGGCTAGGTATAAACATTGAAACACGGACGGAATAGCAGTTGAGCTGTCTGTCCGTGGATTATACAGCAATTAGTTGATTACTCCTAACCCTTCCACAGGCTTATATGTGACTGTCGCTTTGTTTGCGTTTTATTGTAATTAAATGGTGCTATCTTTATTATGCTTATACAGTATTTAATATCCTTTAATTAGAATTTATAAATACAAGGCCGGTGCGACCTCAGGCTAAGACATTGTATGTAATCGTAAGATCAACAAATTAATCACAGATTGGACTTACGAATAATTTGTTTTACTTGTTTATGATTACAAAAATGGTGTCCGATTCTTACTTTTATTATTTTTAAAATTGTAACTGCGAACATTAGTTCCTTTTTCTAAATTAGTAGACTAAAGAACTGATGTTCATTTGTCGGTTCTTCTCATGTCCGGAAATTTTTTTTTAAACCGGTCGTAGTTTTTTTCTTTTCATCAATAACTAAGTGAAATTCTTGTTCATCTATGTTACAATACTAAGTTTCATTCATCTTATATAACAAATCCTAAAAAAAAAAACAACATAATAATGTAGAAGCATTCCGTGAGATATTATCAAAATACAAGTGAAAACCGCTTGAAACTCCAGTGGCTAATTTAAAAAAACTGTTTTATACTGTTTAGAGAAAACAACCAAAAATTATAAGTACTAAATATTAGACTTACAAGGTTACACGCAAATAAATAACGTATTACTTATAATTTTGAACATTTTGTAAGTTATTACAAAATGCTGTATATATCAATATCGTATGTCAACATTTCACGGGTGAATAATGAAATGAGTTCTTACTGATCGCTCATGTCAGAGTTAGCTAAGGCAGAGACTTTTTTTAAGCCATATTTAATTAATATAATACATGCTTTATATATATTTAATTGAAGGTATTATTATCGTTGAGTTTTAATACATATTTCGCATCTAACCGTAACTAAACATTCTTAAACATATATATATGTATACTTAAGCTATGGGACCTCGTAATGTCCCCGGGAGAAACTGAGAGCTAAGTGCGTAGCGTGCGGGCTCGCTGCGGCGAATTTGCGATTTGGTTCTAGTACTTGAACTATTTACTCTATGAACTTTGCTACTTTTTATTGCTCAAGTAAGCAATAAAAAGTAGCAAAGTTCATATAAGAACATGAGTCAGGGCTTTTTATACACATAATGCCCGCATTACACTGCTTCACTATTAATTGTTGATGATGTTGATGTCCTCCTGACTGATTTCGGCCACGGCGGCCAATCTCAAGAGAGACTAGCCAACTGTGCAGGACATATATAGTACACGAGTGTGTGCGTAAACACACATGCATTCTTTATTCAAGATCATTATCAGATGCGATGGCAATTAGAGAAAGAGTTCCGGCGCACGACCAACGCCTTAACGTGCTTTCCGAGGTAGTATAAAACCAGCTTCCAGATTTCGGAGTCTGGAAGCAATATAATAAATAAAGCAATACAATAAAAAAAATTGATAGTGTAAATATCAATAGTACCTCGGAGGTACTATTGATATTTACACTATCAAAAAATGTTATTGTACATTCGACATAATATTTGTATGTTCACGTTAAAATGTTCAGCCGAAACGCCGTAACAAGACGCCACCCTCTCAAACCAAGGGGAGACATCATCGTCGATCAGAAACTAACATAAATATGCTTTTACTTCCCCTCGCCGAGCCCGGACCGGAGCCCTAACGGGGCATGAGGACGCATCAAATTTTTAGACCGATGGATTTTCATACTCAGCTGGGATTAGGGATTTGGGAATATTTGGATTGAATTATTTAATTGTTGTTCTTACTATCTAGATCTTTGAAGTTTTTTTTTTGTATTTGTTGTGAACACAGACGTGTTCTCCAGCCCTTTGACGTATCATATATTTAATTTGTATTAATATTATTATAATGAGGCAGCATTACGTGTTCCCCTCCTCTTACAACCTGGGTTCCTTCAAACGAGGCGTGAAGAGGCATCTTGCGGGCTGGTAAGGCGGGGGCGGCTAGTGCAGAACATTCTCGACTGTAGTAGCCGTCGTCGCGTTTGGACTCCACTACCACTTACCATCAGGTGGACTGGAGTCATTTGCTTTCCCGGAATATATAAAAAAATATATATAAAAATTTCAGGATTAATTCGATCGAGATATGGTATTCATATGCAACATAAATATAAGTTTGAATTTGACGTCCTACAGTCCAGGTGACTTCTTCATTAACTTAGAATGTAAGCCAGTTGACTTCCTTGAAGAGGTGTTAGTTTTCTTTGTGGGATTCTGAATCTTAGTCGATCTGGATGGTGTTCGGCCAGTCTTACCATAATCGGGTCTTGAAAGATATTTTAAACTTACAATTTCATATAATATATAAGAGACAAAATCACCGATCAGCCGGGAACATTAATTCAACATTCATTCATCTAAAGACGGAGGAATAACCTTCAAACCATCTCCATTACAGGTGAAACAGTTTGCCAATAGTGGGCATTTACTGTTATTTATGTATGTATTATAGCTAAAGTATAAATAATTCTGATCGCGTCCTGGAATGATATGGTTGAGGTTAATTAAGGTCATCATTATTTAAGTAAGAATAATAAAAAAATAGTTACATGTAAGAGTATACATGTAATCTTACAAGCGTTGTTTAGCGAGTGATCGGCCAAACAATACTCTGTTTTCTTCATTAAAATGTCAAATTAACGATGACAGAAAGAGATGAACGTGTTTAACTAAAAAACCGCTAAGCAAAGCTTATGAGTAAGGCCGGTAATGAATATGTTGATGACCTATTGACCGGTTGGCCTCTATCACCGAAATCTGCACTCTCAAGGGAGACTAGCCAACTGCGCGGGAAATTAAAGCGAGTGCACAAACACAGACGCACTCTATTCCTTTCAATCCGATACGACTGGATAGAGTTCAAGCTTAGGACTAACGTATTTACATGCCTTTCGTGTCACGGGAGTGTAGAAACAACTTCCAGACTCTGAGAACCAGAACTTCAGGATCTATATATAAGCGAAATACCACTCTTCACGAGATCTCCTAAACTATCCGCCCGGTTGACTTGAAATTCGTCATCTTTCCTCGACGTAGACGCTCACTAAGAACGGATTTTACACAAATCATATCCAAAATGCATTTTTCTTCTTATCTACCCGCGCGAAGCCGGAAAATTAGCTACTAACTATATCGTGGTTCCATATGGGCGTTATTTTTACAAGTCATTAAAAATAGTAAAATGATTAAACGATGAATCATAACAATTTGAAAGTCGTTGACTTACCACACCTCGCAGTCAACACGCGAACGTTTAGAAGTTAATCTTTTTATAATAACTGGACACAGGGGTGCGTGACGTCACCGCCAGGTGTCTTCTCCTTGTGACATACGGGTGTCAAGGATTATTTTAAATGATTATATTTTCACGTACTGCAAATGCAAACGGTGTTCGCTGAAATACATATAACATAAATTAAAAAGTAAGTATTTAATTATCCTTTATATATATATTTAGCAAAATAGATTTAGTTTATAAAAATCTTTGTATATAAATATTTCACATTAAATCTTAGGAAATAACAATGTCTGCACCTATTGATAAAGTTCTTATATGTATATGACAATATCAAAACGGAGCCCTGTGTCACGTGACACGAGGGTCTCACACACAGGGTGTTTGTTTTCGCTGCGAGTGACGATCTTGTTACACGGAGTAGTTGTACAGAGTGTTTGAACAGATGATGCGCAGTAAACATTTGCGTCTCATACTACAATACATAGTATACTATATATTGGCTGGCGTCTGTATTATGATACAGATAAATCTGATATGCGTTTGTAGTACTGTAACAGACACACTGACAAAAACCGGAATAAACTAGTTTGTAGTTCTTCGAACTCTCGCAAAAGTAGCGTTAGAAGTTCATAATAAAATATATCGTGAAAGTGAAGTTTTACGTCG
The DNA here is from genome assembly GCF_905147045.1 of Nymphalis io. Classification (NCBI taxonomy): domain Eukaryota; kingdom Metazoa; phylum Arthropoda; class Insecta; order Lepidoptera; family Nymphalidae; genus Nymphalis; species Nymphalis io. Next base: position 9,531,859 of record NC_065910.1, on the reverse strand, counting down.
CAAAAAAAACACAGTGAATATGAATGATATAATAAGATTAGATATGGAAAACATGAAAGCCCTAACTGTAGCAGAATGGTTTGCCTTCACGCTATTCAAGAGTACTAGAGAGTAGGTAAATGCTTTATATACAATATCAGAACGAATTATCATTATATACATAAACATAACTGACATTTTACACGCAAATAGATGAGATAAACGAGGCAAGAGATTACTATTAACAATAAAACAATTGCTAATGCGGTTTTGTTATGTTGAATTGCTTGAGACGACTCCCAGTGTGGAACCCAGACAGCCTGGACATATCTCCGATATTGATGGAGCCTGGATAAATATATATATACCCATATATGTATTTATAAATCAACTAAAAAAATGAGAAGGTTCCAGAAATATATATTTATGAATGTTCCAATAAAACTTTTTTGTTCTTACACAAAAAACATGTTGAAGTCTGTTTTTTTTAACACAATATACTAAAACTCCACATTGAGAACGTCAACCTATCTTCACACTGAATTGAATCAAAATCGGTTCAGCATCTATTATAACGGTAAGGATGTGACATTAACAAGGATACTATGGTCAAACTGAATATACATTAACAAACAACAAAATAATTCACTCGTGATCGTTAACTCGCCCCTTACAGTCCATCTGGTTAATTACGGGAGGGCGCGTGACGTCATGGTCGTGATGACCACTGCATATATTATAAACGGTGATGTGTTGATTTATATTATGATTGTAATGTAGAATTTATAATAATATATATATTTGGAATTTTAAACTTTGAAAACTAATTTCCCCTAGTGAAGGATTTTCCTCGTCGGTCAAGTGACATATAGTAGCAGATCGGGAGTTCGGATTCGAATCGGGTCTACTTTCATTATCTACAATTACTGGTGGTAGAGCTTTGTGCAAGCTCGTCTGGGTAGGTACCACCCACTCATCAGATATTCTACCGCAAAACAGCAGTACTTGGTATTGTTGTGTTCCGATTTGAAGGGTGAGTGAGCCAGTGTAATTACAGGCACAAGGGACATAACATCTTAGTTCCCAAGGTTGGTGGCGCATTGGTGATATAAGCGATGGTTAACATTTCTTACAATGCCAATGTCTAAGGGCGTTGATGACCACTTACCATCTATAAAAAAAAAACATATATTTATCTTGTTAGTATATTTGTTTATATTTGTACATATTGATTTACCATATTTTTCGTCACTAGTTGTTGAACTACATTGTTTAATTTTAAGAATAACTATTTTTGTTACGAGTTTTTTTTTTTAAATATAAAAATTTCTTTAATAATAAAAAATTTAATTGAATTGACTTGTGTTTTCTCATTAAGTGAACTGTAAATTATTTGTTCTTTATGGGAAATAAATATCTTTAAACCAAAATTCACGTCAGAGAAACTCAACAAAACAAAGCCTGAGTTCTTACTCAGGATCTGCAGTACTATAAGCCTCTCATCTGCAGCATTGAGACAGAAAGGTAGGTTAGGAGGCATTTATATTATGTATATTTATATACTAGCTACTCAACCGACTTCGGACGGTTAACGTTACTAAATAAAACGTTTATATTGAAGGAAAAAGGTACAAAGAAAAAAAATGTTTTGTTGTGTATCTGGTACCTTTATGAGTTAACACAGAACCACTCACCATAGTATCACAATCGGATAAATGGCTTAACTAAAGCAAATAGATATCAATTTTTATTGATAACATTTAAGCTCGTTAGTAACTTGACGGGTCGGTTGGCGTGGTTGGTTACTTGCCTTTCACGCCGAAGGTTGTGGGTTCGATTTCCACCCAGGACAGACATTTGTGTGCATGAACATACCGGTTTGTCCTGATTCTGGGTGTAATTATCTATATAAGTATGTATTTACAAAAAAATTAGTATATATAGTATATCAGTTGTCTGGTTTCCATAGTACAAGCTCTGTACAAGCTTAATTTGGGGTCAGATGGCCGTGTTTGAATAATGTCCCAGGATATAATTATTATTATTATTACTATGCGACAGCCGTGTTGAATGTCAATGAGAACAGAATCAATATGCTTTAAACATCATTAATTGAATTTAATACCAATATTGATACAATTGTCTCTAGAGTGTTATTGCCATAAAAAATCTTTTATGTATAGTTTCTTGTATTTGTTAGCGTTTTGCCGCGTGTATATTTTAAATGTCGTTATTATTATAGTCAATGTCGCATATCTATTACATTCTGTTTGACAGTCGTGTCCTGCGGTTGATTTCGAGATTGTTCTTACGAAAACTACAGTTCTAGCGAAATTTAAATTTGTATTATACTGAAAACTATTGCTTTAAACTTTTCTTAATGCTTGTTTTACTTCAAGTTGCGGTACATATATTATAACTTACTTATACTGAACAACATACTATTTTATAAATTTAATAGAGGTATAAAATAAAAAAATATATTTAACGGTCGATTTATCGAACATCGATAGGCAAAGTCAGCATTACCACTATATATAATCTTTCTATTGTCTAAATAAAAACCAAATTCTGATTAACCAATACCCAACCACCATAATCTGATCCATAATTCTTTACCCGGGCCAACCTTGCAAGGGTCTGGAAAATTTGCTCATTATCTCCCCTTCAATCGCACCATGTGTCACGGATACGAATCTACTACCGTAATTAGATGATGCAGTAATAAAATCATTGCTGCGTCATGGGGGACGCTATCTTTTATCTTTTACAAAAGATAACATGTGTTACTTTACTTGACTAAATGAATTTGCAATATATCTGTTACATTTGAGATGTTTCTCGTTCATTTATATTCGACATTTTAATGAAAGAAGAAGTCGTACGTTGAAAAGGCTTTACTCCGATATTTATTTTTTTGTGTTAGGTATACAGACTGGCCTACCTGTGCCTAATAGCACCTATACTTATAGACATATTTTTACATTTTTTTTAAATATTATTTATATATCTGTCTTGCGTTCAAATATTATAATTATTATAGTTATATGGGCCAGAACTATAGCGTAAGACCAATTATAATTATGAAACACTCCATACATCGACAATGCGCCACCAACCTTGGAAACAAACATCTTAGTTCCAAAGGTTGGTGGCGCATTGTAAGCAAAAGAAACTAGAACACTGATCACTTATTATGTATACTATTTTTGCTTCCTTTATCAACAAATCTGAAAACTATGGACAAACGTAACAAAGTAATGTTATAATATAAACGTGAGCGAATGATCTTCGATGTCGCTAAAAATAAACTAAAACTCGCTTCATTATGCACGCGCGTCAATGCGTCCTGAAAGCTTTTAGACGCGTACCCGGGGACGGCCGATGCGAGAGAGACGCAATGTTTTGAGTTTATTTTATTATAAATGTCAGCGTCTCCGGTAGGACTGACGACAAATATGAATAGCTGTTATACTACCGCATCGATATTCTGTGCTGCATAGCCTTTACAGAAGTTAACATAATGTATAGTAAGCCATACATTTTATTTTTAACCATACATTGATAGTTACAACAAGTTTATTAATTTTATTATTTTCTCAACCATCCATATATAGTCATATCATACATCACTACTTGTAAGCACAAAAATAAATAATACGGTTAATATACAGCAAGCAGGCTTATAAGTCTTCTTCTTCGAGTGCCACTCCTCCTCTCGACTAGCGAAGGTTGGCAGTCAGCTTTAAATACTCCTTCTTGTTCTTCGCGAGGCGAAAGAGTTCGGCAGCACTCGCGATTCCCGTCCATTCACGGATGTTGCATAAGTATCTAGGTATGTATTATAAAAATCTGATAAAATTTTGTATAAAATATTTTCATGATTAAAATCTTTCTGTTTAAAGGACCCACAGAGCGCCTTATTTTCAGTGCGTTGACGATCATTATTCTTAAAAACAAACATTGCTTTATAAAGCAGCTAAGTTGAAACCTTATTTTACTAACAATTTTTTATCTATATATCTAATGACTAGCTGCTTCACACGGTTTCAAATGTTACTACGTCAAATATCACCCCTTCTATCGGTTATAGCAATAAATAAAAATATCGCGTTACTGAACATAAGATAATAGAAGAGAAATAAATAAAAATAATTATATATTCATTATCTGTATATAACGGGCTGTACAACATAAATAAATAAATAAAACTATACATATTTTTTTATAAATTGAAGAACTTCGGTTTTTAATTCTTAAGCTGAATATTATATTATTTAATGGTTTCGTCTCGCATAAAGCGTGACGCACAAGGTCGCCGTCATGTGAGTCGGATGCGTGAGATGAAGGCGAAATAAAATAACTACAATGATTTATTACCGCTTTCAATTGCTTGTCTGTACTTCTCTTTATAACTATAACTTATATTATATGCTTTAGAATGTTATCATTTTTGGCAAATTGTAAAGGCGTTCTGGTTGGACCATCTCGTATTTCTACGTGTAAATGAAATGAAATGTTTATAATGATATTACATTACGAATCAATTCAAAAAGGGTAGTAGGATATTCAGAAATTAACCTGGTAAAGATTAAGGTAAGCACGATACTTTTTATCAAACTTCTCAAACTGAACACTAATGTTGACCCAAAAAATACCCTCTGTCCTATTTAATGACATAATTATCGACAAATTTTATTAACGTCAATAAAAAATAGACACGTCTATACTAAGCAAGTCAGTTATTCAAACTTGAAGTGCTATTGAGTTTTTGAACAAATCTTGCATGTAAAACAGATCCTAATTCCGATAGGCATTATTCAGGATGCAATTTTCTCAAAGATAGATAAATCCCTTTATTACGAAAGCAGCTGTAAATATTTTATTCTATTAAGTAACAACTAAAAATATGTAATATTCGATCCTACATTTCAATAACAATTCCATATACAAATAATAATTATATCCTTTGAAAAAAGATCAAGAAATCTTAAGTAACGTCATTTATTTCAATTTCAACTCACGAAATATTTTAAATATTTAATTTCTTTCAACCAAACATTCTCATTCGTGTCGCACGTGACATTGGCAGAATGTTATGAGCACAAGTCTCACTCGGATATATGAACCATTGAAAAAAAAAAGGATAAAATAAAATAAAAAAAGGAATGAACTGTAGAAACCTTTAAAAATCCGACATTAAAGTATTATGCACACATCGTTTCCCAACAATGGCGGATATGACAAAACATTTTAAAGAAAAATGGTAAAATAGACGCGATGGAATGGAAAAACACTTCCGATGGCTGTCGGGAGCACGATTTATGCGATATTAATGTTGGGCCCGAATACGTATTATGTTTTAAAATGGAAAGCTTTTTGCTTTAATTTCCTAGCCCTTACTAAATGTGATTATATTTTATATTTAATATATGTTTATGTTATGCTTTAGTTACTATTATAATCACATTCGTCGTTACGAAATACAAAAGAAAACATTGAATAGTGTAATCATATATTGACTCGTCGTGATTTAAGAACAAACATAAATAATTTACAATATATTCTTGACCTTAGCTCTGCTTGTTTGTTACGCGTTCACGGCTAAACCACTGAACCGATTGTGATAAAATTTGATATGAAGCATGCTTGAACTCTGAAGAAGAATAAAGGCTTTTTTATAACAACCCCCTCCACCAACACGAAAACTAGTTTTAAATATATTTTAATATTATAAAAAGCGAACTTATTTGTTTTGCGCAAAAACCACTAATCCTAATTATATCGAACTTTTAATTTAGAATAGCATAGTTTCATGTCGGACATGTACTGTTTATTATGTGTACATGTTGTATTTTAATGATAATAGGATTTACATATTTTGTCATTGTAGTCGGACATAATTAGCGGTCCACGCTTTTTCCAAGCGACCGCTACCAAAACTTAAACCATAACACGATTACGTTATATGATAGACACATATCTCCAAAATAAAAAAATTAAGAGTTCATGATAATATATATTTTTGTGTTTCGGAAAAGTGGAAAAAACAAACAACAATTTTGTTATCAAGTGGAAAAAGAAACAGAAAATATGATGGGCATAACTTTATTTTTTCTTATCTATGACAAAAAGAAACAAACAGTTTTTATTTTAATTACTGACTGCCTCGTTAGTCTAGTGGCTTAATATAATGCCGCAGACCCGGAGGTCCTGAGTTCAATTCCCAGGTCGGGCCAATAAAAAGTTATTGGGTTTTTCTGTCAGAAAATTCTCATTAGCTTCCCGGAGTCTGGAAGTTAGAAGTGTGTACACTCCCGTGCCTCGAAAACCATGTAAAGCCGTTGGTCCTGCGCCTGAACTCTTTCTGATCGTCATATTGCCGTCCCAACGGATTTTGAGAGTGAGAAAAGACAGAGTGCACTTGTGTTTGCGCACACACTTGTGCACTGTAATATCTCCTGCGCAGTTGGCTAATCTCTCTTAAGAGTAGCCGCCGTGGCCGAAGTCGATCAGGAAGACATTATTTTAATTACATCTTTTATAATTTAATATAGGTATATATAAATTTTAAACAATTTACGTATGTCTACCTCCTTTACAAGTAAAATGTAATAATTTGTATAGTACAAGCTCGTTTATTACGTATTAAATATTATAGCAATATTACATAGTTATAATTTTTAATAGAATTTAGGTTAGTTACGCGCGCGGTCGGTACTCATTCACAGCTATTAGATATACATACACAGTAATTAAAAGATATGATAATAAAATACAGACGTACATATCATAATAAAACGTTTGTACAATAAAGCGGCCTTACCGCTTAGATATTTCGTCCTGCTTGAAATGAGGAACTGAACTGTATTGAGCATTATAAGAGTCAAATTCCAAGATCGAATTTGATTATATATGTAACGTTTGTGTGAAACGCTTTTGGCGTAAAGATTTTTTTTTTATATAGAATAGGAAGGCGGACGAGCATATGGGCCACCTCATGCTAAGTGGTCCCCAACGCCCATATACCAATGTCTGTGAATGCCAATGCATTGTAAGAAATGTTAACCATCGCTTACATCACCAACGCGCCATCAACCTTGGGAACTAAGATGTTATGTCCCTTGTGGCTGTAATTACACTGGCTCACTCACCCTTCAAACAGGAACACAACAATATCAAGTACTGCTGTTTTGCGGTAGAATATCTGCTGTGTGGGTGGTACCTATGCAGACGAGCTTGCACAAAGCTCTACCACCAGTAATTGTAGATACTGAAAGTAATCTGTATACACTAAGTGTACTGGAAACTTTGCGAGCGCTTTACAACAATTTTAATATGAGCAACAGTGATATTTTACAAATAAAATAAAACCCTCTAAAATATGCAACGTGTCCAATTTTCTTTTGAGGAGTAAAAAATTTATGGGTTGTCGTTCTTACATGAAGTAGGGACAGACAGACATATAAATTATAAACTAAGTGGAGGTATAAATACAATTTTCGAGTGTGGAGCATTAAGTTCCGCTCGCACTTAGCTCTTGCTTCCGTAGGTGGTGGATATACAGCGTGGTCGCTATTCGTTCTAAGATTTCGAAGTTATTTTTTTAAATCTAATTAGAGCTGAGATCTTGTGCACGTGAGAGTGAAATGAGTGCATTGTTACTACATGTAACGTTTTAATACTGAGCTGGCTTCAATCATTATTTCGATTTTTCATAACAGATATATATTTTTATTCCCGAAAATTAACTACAGTACTACTAAGTATCTTTGTAAGATTCATTCTTACAATAGGTATTATAAAATTGTTTTATTATTTATTTATAAATATCAAATAAATAGCTTTTTTTATTTAAATATCGCAATATTTACATCTATTAATAACCCGAGACGGTTGTGCACGCTGTATAACGAGTGTCGTCGCCATATTTCTAACGGCACTTAACGTCGGCGCGTAAATTTGTCTGATCAAAGCGGGACCGCCACTCAGCTACGTAATACAGGGCTCGCTTGGAGCATCGTTCAAATTGTATCAGTGACCCAATGACTTCGCGTCTCGTCTTTCATCTTACATTACCCGTGTTTGATCTAATAAGGCGACATATCATTAATGGTGGCAGGTATCATTGCAACTCAGGTACTATGTAACAGGCGGATTAATTTTCAATTTAAATGGAAATCTCACGGAATTATAAATGGGCTTCCTGGAAGTTGTCACCGCTAAAACAGTTTAAGTGCTATTTATCATCATACACACTTGTATATACTATGTACTGTGTATAGGTATATACTAGGTAAATAATAATTGTTAATATAAATAATACCTACAGAGGTGAAATAAAAGTTTGTTATGTAGTTGTTTGTAATGTAGTTTCCATTTGCAGCTTACCCGCTTCGAAAAAGGGGGGGGGGCTGTGTCAGGTACCATATCTAGTTTTTTGTATCCCTCATCCTAACTAATATTAAAAATACGAATGTGAGTTTATTTACACGTAACGCTTTCAAGTTTTAATTATTTCAAGATCAGAATCAGAGTATTTTTTATTTTCTCAACCATTCATCATGATTTTTTTTGGGTACAGAAAAGGGACATAGGCTGCCTAGCACCCTCGAGCCTTTACAATTGCGTCGAGAGAAAGCAACGCTGAGCACTTTCTATCGACTGTATCACGGCGAGTGCTCTGATGATTTATTTTCTTTAATTCCTGCTTCCCCCTTCCTTCACAAGCCTACGCGTGCTGGCTCTTGATATCACCGCCTAACTGTGACATCAATTCCATCACACAGAAATTTGCCAACTCCTTTCTTTGTCGCACTTTCAAAAAATTCTTTAGCAGCTCACGTGTTCCCCTGCTCCTATAACCTGGTTTCCTTCCTTGGTTGGCGTGAAGAGGCATCTTGCGGGCCGGCAAGACGGGGGCGGTTAGTGCAGAACATTCTTCCCGACAGTACTGGCCGTCGTAGTGTTTGAATTCTACTACCGCTTACCATCAGGCGGTGTAGCCATTTGCCTTCCCGGCAGATAAAAAAAAATCTGCTCCTTCTTCCTTCACACGCAGACGAAACTATGATTTAAAAATAGTTCATATTAGTTAGGAAGCTTTTTTAAATTAAGCTTTCGTAATTTAAAAAAACAAACTAATCTTGTAATAAACGATAACGATATAAAATCATGTTACCTACAACAGAATACGTTTTCGTTTATATAAAATGTTATTTAATAACAACTTTGCGACATTTAACGCCGTCTTTCATCTCGTTTTTTACGATTGTTTTGATTGCGCGTTCTGAATGTGTGTAATGAAATACTAAAGTTAGATTATTTTTTATTTTTATTAAATACTAAATATAATGAACATTTCATTAATCAAAACAGACTAATGGACGATTTAAAAGTCACCTTCACCTGTAAATATTGCTACTGCAGGCCGTCTACACTAACTCACTCTCTAACTAAAACATCAGTAATACAAGTATTGCTGTTTGGTGGAAATTTATTTGAAATTAACTATTAAGCTGATGATGTCCTTCAGACCGATTTCGGCCATGGTGGCAAATCTCAAGGGAGATTGACCAGCTGTACAGAAATATCATAATATACAAGTGTGTGCGCAACCACTGGTGCACTCTCTATTCCTTTATTTTCATAATCCGATGGGACGGCAAATCCGAAACGTCAGGAAACGTTCAGGTGCAGGATCAACGGCCAACCAACCAACGACTTTACGTGCTTTCCGAAGTACGGAAGTACGGGAAGTAAGTACGGGAGTGTACACAAATCTAACTTCCAGACTCCGGGCTGCTGCTGAGAAATTTTCTACAGAAAAAGCCTATAACATTTTATTGGCTCACCTAGGATTTGAACCCAGGACCTCAGGTTCAGGGTCAGGCAGTCAACTAGTAAACTATCGATTGTTCTACCGTCACTATCAAATTATAATATCTCTATTTAATATTGTATTTTATTGAAGAATTACATCAATTTATTGATTGTCAAAAAGGTAATAGTTAGAACTGGCGGAAGAAACTCATCGGGTATCTTTTGTCAAATGTCATATTTTCTCCAATAAAATAAAGAAATAGGAAGTAGATGACCGTTTCATTTCCAAGAGGTATGTAACTTGATTGTCTAAAAAGAGTAACTATTGAGTTTCTTGCCAAAACTGGGTAGATTCTACATACCAAGCCGATGATAGCTTTAAATTTCATTATTCTTTTGAAATGATGATTTAAAAGTGCACGTAAGGAGCCCACTTGAATAAAGTATTATATTCGATACAAAAACGTCTCTGTTCGAGTATTAAATTTATCAACAGTCACTTTGGGCTATTTTTGGAGTTGTTGTAAAACCCCTTACCCCAAAAGACTTACTGACTTCATGCCGTCGACTAATGTGAGAAATAAGTTTGTATTTTTCCTTGTATTAATGCTATATAACGATCATACAATGATCGATTAGACTAACAAATCTAAAGCACGGAAGACATTTTAAATAATTCAGGTTTTAACAAATAAAACAAGAATTTATTGTTACACAAATGTTTATTTATCGCTTACACAAAAATAGACAATGAAAGTTACACGCGAAAGTTATTAAACGCTAAAGGAAAGAAATCACAGATCCAATACATTCATTATAACATGACACTATAGCTAACAAAAAAAAATCTCCTATACATCGATAAGTAGCGTACAACTAATAAACGTAAATCACAGTTTTAATTAAAAGCTTATCACAAACAAAAATTAAATCGCGAACGGTAAACACCATCTACACCATCTCGGTACTTACAAAGGCTTTCGAATGTGTGCATCATCAGTCCATATCAAAATTTCAAATCGATTCCAAAAAGATTTCTCGTCAATTTCTTATTCATGTCTATCTCTCCTTTTTTATCACAGCGTTCCTAAAATTTAATACCTAACAATTCCCTCTCATTACCCATCGTTAGAGGCCGCAACGGGCCGGCGTCCCGCAAGGCACACTTCTAGCACACCCGACATAAACACATCTTACGTTTGTCACGTTGCCAACACAACGCATATTAGAGTAATTGTAAATTAAATATTTATAATTATTTCATACTATATATTCAATCGATCAATTTAGTTTGATGTATATATTTTATATTGTATTAGGTATTAGGCTGATATTGGCACAATAAGAAATATTAACCATTCCTTAAATCGTCTATGCGCAACCAACTTTGTGAACTAAGATGTTATGTACCTTACGCCTGTAGTTACACTGGCCTCTATATCATTTATCATATATATATATATATATATATATATTTAATTTATAAATTTAAGTAACTAATATATAAATCAGAATATCAAGACGAAAGTTGCAATAAATCCTCAACCATTGATCTTTATACCATAAGATGTATTTACGTGTCTCGAGCAGTTCCAACTAATGCACCTACCCTCCACAATCGCGTTCGACGCACCCATTTTAGTGTAATATTTAGCGTAAAACAAATACTGATCAAGGAACACAACGGATCGCAAACATAATACTTTTATATAAAAAAATATAATTGTTTAATATCGTATTTAAAATGGAGGATAAAAAATATTAACATTTCGTTTCACAAATATATATTTGTGCGGATATAAAAGTCAGTTGATCCGAATGACTACTTGGAAATAAATAAAGAGGAAACTGGGTTACAGAGTTCCTTCGTTTTTTTTTTTTCTGCAATCTGCTTACATCCATAGAAAAATATGTATAGAGACATCAAAAATCGTAAGACGGCTACATTAAAAAGTAACATTATACAACATGTTTCAAAGATTATTTGTAGACTAAACTTTTTTTTCCATCTAGATTTTGGATAAATATGTCTGATATTTTTATGTTTTTTTTTTTAGTTTTTTTTCGATACAACACATAACATCAATAGTAAGATCATGCTATCACAACAACTATTAACTATGCATAAATTTATGTCGAAAGCGAGCTACTAATTTCACATTGTAATAATAATAGACAATTAATTTTTTTTTAATTTTTTTTTTATATATATATTCTTTCAAATATATAAATAATTTAATTATAATTTGTAATTTAAAAACGAATACTTTGATATGGAGCAAATTCAAAATATAATTTACAAATAGAACAAAATTTTTACTGAAAATTTTTTGTAATTACAGTGATAATATGAAAAATAATTTTAAATGTCGACGCAAGATAACACAAACCATTAATATACCTAAGGGCATGGCATTCCATGGCATTATATATGCCATAGAATTCCCAACTAAACTTCCACTACTGCATCGCATTAATTACAAAATCCAAATTCAAATAAAAACCTAAACGAAGGTTAACACGAATTAAATAAACTAAGAATGGAAACAACAAAAAAATAATATCATTTCTCTAAATCACCTGTAACATAAAGAAGTAATTTATAGTCACGAAGACGATCACGGAAGCGACTAGTGCTCAAGTATCGTTCATCATCAACGATTGAAACTATAAACCTTTATAAAGAACTTAAATCAATAAGAATACCAAAAAAAATTCATTTGATAAACTTATTACTTTTGATAAAACATCTTCATAATTACTATCTTCAGTAATATATATTTACCGAAAAAAGAATATAATAAATATATAAAGCTGTGTTTTTGAAACAAAGAAAATACAGTTTTAGAAAAAAAATATATATATATAATTTATGGAAAATAAGTATATTTCAATAAATAAGTACCCTAAATTAAACAATAATAACCGATGGAGTGCATTTGTTTAAAGCACAACTTATTTCGTAAAATTAGATGATGATAATAATAATATTAATAATTTAAATAATTTAGACCTTTGTTAAAAAGTTGTTAAAAAGAATTGAAAAAAAAAAACACCTAATGATATTTTATCTCTTTACAAATAAAAAGGCTTAGACAATTTAAGACGAGTTCAGGTAAAATAACTGGTTTAGTAGCATATCATACAATCAAGAAATGAATATGAGGTCTTGAAAGTATGATTACATTAGGCTCTGGGATTGGGAACAAGGGAGGATGGGTGAAATTCGAAATTTAAAAAAGAAAGAAAGAGAGATATCGCTTAAGAGATAAAATATCATCGACGCAACTGCCACACACGCAGTTTGAATACAACATCGTAATCAACGAGAGATATCACGAATTTTTGTTCCGTAGCAATTTCAGCCGATACCTTGTGCCGTGTCATATTCTACTTGTTTCATCTGAGAGTTTAAGTTTTCAATATAGTGGTCGTATTGTTAATGAGTCAGTTGTTTCGTTGATTATAATGAATGTTTAAAATTATTGAAAATCCTATCAGCTGTATCTATTAGTACCGTTTAATATTTATGTTCGTTTGTATCATCATTAGTATTTGGTGAATCGTTATCATTGAAATTAATCTTAAATTCGGTTTTAGTTTCATTTCCATAGGTTTGGTTGTTTATTTTTTAATAATTCTCGTTTCTTCTATTTACTTCTTTCCCGGTGGTTTCTTCGTCCTTCCCTGTTTAATCACTTGGATGAGTTTTATCTTCTGAGCCTCTGGGCTTTCATAGAACTCTTCGAGCATCTGATAAGAGTAAATATTTTATTGAAAAACAACGAAATTAACATAAAAAAACTATTTAGTTTGCTATTTAGGCTAACAAAAATGTCTGCAAAACGATATAAAATCATTGATTATATCCTAAAAACATTGTCACTCGCACCCAAATCAAAAATAAATATTATATAAATTTTAGCTTTCTTTATAAGTGCGTAGTATATATATTTTTATAAATATATTTTAGACTAAGTATACAAATGAATATTTCACCACATTAACGTGTTTGTAAAATATGTACTTACGGTCATGCTGACTTCGGAGGCAATAGCAGCAGCGGACGCCGGTCTTTCGGCCAATGCAATTAAAGTCGGTAACAGTGCGTGACTTCTCGCTTGAGATACAAGCCAATTGGCGGGCAGCGTGCACAGAGCTTTAATCACACTCCAGCCCTCACAGATTGTTTCCTAAATAAAAATGAACAAAGTTAGCTAAACTCTGAAAAGGTTTTTCTTATAATATTAGAATCTATACACTTAATTAGAATCCACGATTACTTCTATTTGGCTTTAACTTCTCAACTCAATACGAATCATTTCTGACTACAAAAGATTAATCAATTTGAACATCAGACTTATAACGCAACTAATAACGTTTCCTTAAGAACTGAATGAGGAAGAAAATGTGCCAAAAAATACGTTACTCTTATGAATTGTTAACGTTTTTCTTGTTAATTATTATAGAATAGGAAGGTGGACGAGCATATGGGCCACCTGATGGTAAGTGGTCACCAAACGCCCTTAGACATTGGCATTGTAAGAAATGTCAACCATCGCTTATAGCCAATGCGCCACCAACCTTGGGAACTAAGATTTTATGTCCCTTGTGCCTGTAATTACACTGGCTCACTCGCCCTTCAAACCGGAACACAACAATATCAAGTATTGCTGTTTTGCGGTAGAATATCTGATGAGTGGGTGGTACCTACCCAGACGAGCTCGCACAAAGCCCTACCACCAGTAAAGATTATAACTTAGTAGTAATATCTGGATTTCAACCTTCGCAATTTCTAAAAAAGCGTACAAGTTTTACAGTGACATTAAATATAATATTTATACACGTCCCAATTACTTATTCAATTTAAAAAAGGGAATTATGAATTTAAATAAAAACATATGAAAAAAGCAGTAGAACAAGCGAATATATCGCTCAGATTGTTACTTATATCACTACAATATTTATTTATATGTCTATTTACATATGACTTCAATAAGTATCATGATTCAAAACTCTAATTTTTACATGTGCAATTTTTACAATACAATGCCATGACGGGTAGCTAGTTTAGAATAAATATAAATTCTCTATAAACACCGCTAGAGACAGATGTGAACGGTCTTTCATAATATTATTGTGAACCAACTTAAATATAAATCAATTACAAATTGAAACGAAAGATACGAAATAAAGCAATAAAAGGCACTTTCGAAAAAACTACAACATTATTTACGCTAAAAAGTCTTCAACATAAAGAAATTCCGCGGTTATCTAAAAATTCCGTCTACATTTCCTTTAGCAACCATAAAAGTTAAGGCTACTCTAACATATTTCAAAGTCGCGATAACCGGACCATTAAAACACCTATTAACGTACATCACCACGTCGAACGAAAAGGTGAAACGCCCGAAACATATAATAATATCGAATCGTGTAAATACAATATTTTAAAGACATTAATCGTTCGAGATAATTCGATGCAGGCAAAAAACACATTTTCCTTAAATATTTATCGTCTTCTCTTTTTTTTTCCATCATTTTATACACGCCCATACACACTGACTCTGTGAGAAATATTAACTATTCCTTAAGTCGCAAATGCACCATCACCCTTGGAAACTAAGATGTTACGTCCCTTGGGCTTATATTTTAACTGGCTTACACGTCAAACCGAAACACGACATTACTATGTATTGCTGTTTAGCGGTAGAAATATCTGATAAGTGTGTGGTATACCCAGATAGGCTTGCACAAACCCATATCGCCAAGTAAGTCTGTGCATGTAGACGCGGTAATAATGGATATTTATAATGACATTCAAAATATTATTTTAACTAAATGTAAATGATCTAACGCTATTTAAATTTCTTAAATAAACATTTTGCTTTTAAAGTTAATCGCTCCATTTCTGCTGTATTTAATTTTCTATAACGTAATAAACATTTCATTCCTACATATCATTTTTAATTAATCGAAATAATCTGTCGTCAGACATTATAAACAGTTCGAAAATAAGTAGTATAAGGCTATAATTTGAAATCGTGAAATTAAAAATACAATAATAATAAATAAAATGTATACGTGTGTGTATAATTTGCCCATAAAATAAAACATAAAAAGAATAGTAGGTTGAATAGGAAACAACTTTTCTACAAGTAGTACAAGGTAAACCTCCTAGTAGAATACAAGCGAAGAAAAAATTAAGGAACATTTTATTATTCAAAACTTAATCGTTCCATAAATATAAACAAATATCGTCAGTACAGGCTCGTCGTAAATAAAACGCATGTGTTCTTACGAATTCATTATTAAAGTAGAAGTATCGTATAAATTATTTATCTTGATGGTCACTTCCCGGCTCTAATGCAAGAGGAACAACAGCGGCCCCAATTTGCTTCCTTGAGCGACTCCACGTTCAGAGACACCTGTGTCCGTGGGAACGACTTCGTTGAGCTATTTAATAATTAACTTCTCTATGTATTGTTTCAAAACGGTCAAGTTAGAATTACTTCGGAAGAGAATAATACAGATTAATAATAATAACGTCGAAATGAGATACTACTAGACTAGCAATAGACTAAATATATATATATATAAAATTGATATTCACTTAAAAAAAGTTATGAAGATAATCTAACACGTTGAGCTAGTAGATACTTATTATATATCTCGTTTATGTTATTTCACAAGTGGTAACTAATACCACAGATATCGTTTTTAATTTTTTTATTATTTAAACAATAATACGTTTTCATTAAATCTTATAATAATAATCGGTTTAACAAAATCTCAACCAAAAACTAATGATTTTCACGTAAATAGCAATATATTAAAATTTCGAAAAGGAAAGTTGAGAAAAGTTTTCTTTCTATAAAAATGATTTCATCTTAATAGTTTAATTTTATTTGAGCTACTGTTCACTCTCGGGCGGAACACTAAAAAATAGCTAATCCCCTAAACCTTTTAAAATATTAATTAGGTATATATATATATTAAACTCAAAGGCGAGCAATCGTATTATTTTAATACAAGACTTAACAGTTTTTCTATAAAAAATTCTTGGTCATTCATTCGCGTGGAACACAGTTCAATAATCGCCATCGTATTCCATGCGACCGTTTAGTTCTCATGCGGGCTACACCTGTCGTATCACGTGCGCATATTTTATAATTAAAACGGCAACAGGATTATTTATCGGTTCAATTTTTTATAAATTTAAAAGTACATATATATATATACATGTACTTAATTATTTCGTAGTTAATTAACTTTACGTAAATAATATAGGATATTTTAATATTTAATTAAGTCAGTGCTAATTCCAGTCAGTCTTACTAATCTGAATAAATACCGAACGCTCATTGGTGCCTATTCCGTCATTAACTGCCGTCGACCAATGACAATTCAGATTAAACAACAATTTGTTGATCTAACTTTGATCAATATTTCAAATGAAAAAATGAATAAAAAATCATTCTCAGTCATTTTTTTAAACATTGCACAAACCTGCAATTGAGGATTGTTGACCACCACGAAGCCGACTAGAACTATGAGGTCCAGGACCATCGTCTCGGACAAAGTCTGATCAAGGCGTTGGTTGCTCAGATCTGAAAATAAATCTGATTTACGAAATTGAACACTGATCTTAACGTAATCCGGTCCTTTGTAATATTATTTTCTAGAAATGGTATGACAATAAATGTTATTAAATTTTATGATCATTTTTGTTTCAAAAACAATTTACTTGAAAGCTCTAAAACATGGTACTTGGATACTTGAAACAATCTCTGTTCCGGTCACATTTAAGTCATCGCTATTGATGGTACCAAGAAGATTAAACATTACTGCTGATCTTTTCTAACTTAAGTTAATTATGAATTAGGTAATTTCCCAAAAAAAATGATCACCATAGTCAATATATATCCAGTGTGATAAAGCGATACTCTCATACCAAAACGTCGTATGTCAAAAAGAAAAATGAAAATTTTATAGTAATGAAATATAATGAAGTAATTAGTTTGTATCCTCACCTGTAAAACAATTTTAACATACGACATTTTGTTCTATCGATAACGAAATGGGCTTCGTCTACCACTATATTACGATTCTCGAACACTCTTATAAAGATTATATACAGTTCTATGCATAAAGATTAAATAGTATCAGATATGCTCACGTAATGCTGTAGTCCGCGGTGCCTCTTTTTCATTCGGTGCGTGTTGAGAGAGCAACCTTGCAACTGCCGCACGGAACTCCAAAGGCCATCCGCCTTCACCGAATGCTTCCTGATAAATTAACAATACCATACACTATTCAAGTAATATTCTAAGTCTTTTAAGTATAACATAAGTACAAATAACAGCAGCACATAAACATTTGACTAATGTCCGATTACTCAAACTGTTTGTCAAGAAACGATTCGTTTTGTTTACGGATAGTAGAATTGTCGAGGTATAATGCAGAAGCTAGGATTAACTTCCTACTTTTTGATGTAAGAGGGGGACAACCCAGCAGGAGGCTCACCTGATGGAAAGTGACTACCACCGCCATCGATGGCGTTGCCGGCCTTTAAGGAATCAGTACGCTGTTTTCTTTAAGTAACACGGCCAAGTAGTTATAAGTTTTGTTTTCGATACTATAATTCAAACCAAAACAAATGCTAAATAAGTAAATACTGAATTCACTTTATCTCAAATTATTTAATTTCAAATGCGAACCGTGTTTTTGGACTTAAAATCCAGTTAATGTCATATCGCCACGAACGTTTCAACTTTCCTCCCCATTCCACCGTGAAACCAAGTTTTCTCACTCAAGCATAGATGGACAAAATCTCTTCTCGTATTCCGAGCACACGGCTGCGGGTCACGCGATGCCATTGTTTCAACCTCTCGCTTTCATGAGACGTGAGCATGCGAGATTTTTATACAGGGGATTGATTTATTAGCTTCTTCACTTTCGACTCTTATTATATTTATTAAATAGATACATTTGTTAACACATATTACATTCATATTATAGGAGTTTATATGACGATTGTACGATGTAAAATCTTATATTTTGAGAACATTAACAAATACCTATAATGAACTTTTAGTTTAAACTCGTAATAGAATTTGATAATTAGTCCTTCGAGCCGGATAAATCTTGTAAATTATTGAAAAAAAATGTTTAACTAATTATGAATGATTAACCAATTATGTATATTACAAATCAATTAAATCAGTGAAACATTAAATAAACTTCAAATTAAGAATACCAACGAAACGAGAAACCTATTAAAAAGGGCGGATGGATTATTAAAAAAAAAATACAGCAATTGCACAACGATCAATCATAAAACTTACCCTGCACAAAAACCATTACAAAAAGAGTGTACCACATCTGTGACCACAGCTAATAAACTTATAATCTTGTTTATTATCTATTACAGCCCACCGTAGACAACTAAACAAACGGAGAGGTCCCATGGGTCGCCAATTATTCATGCCATTATGGGGCCGGTATACAGACATCAAAGTTGGATCCCGTACCCCGGGAGAGTTGGATTGTTTGATTTTTATTATTATCTGTAGACGGTAAGTATTTACATTCTGAGTTTACTTTGAAGTTATGAGTGAAAGGTAAATTCGTTATTTCGCTCCGAGCAACATTTTTCGTAAGTATGTACAGAAATATGATTATAACCGTGTTTTATTATAAATTAAATATATGTTTTAAAACCTTCTCCTCAAAAAAGGGAGAGGGGGCCCTTAGCCCAGCAGTGGGACATTCACAGGATCTTACGGAAATATATGTTTTAATTTATTTATCATCTTTATGTAATAAAATAGATCGACATTATTAATGGATATCATATATACATGTGTTGAATTATAAATACAAATTAAGCACATGAGAATATTCAGCAGTGCTTGTCCAGTTTCTAAGCTCAAACATTGAACCCAAACGGGTTTCGGAATATACATATGGCAGAATTTCAGTGAAATTAGACATATGCAGGTTTCCTTTCGACGTTTTCCTTCACCATCAAGCAAGAGTTTAATTATGAATACAAATTAAGCACATGAAAACTACTTGCCCGGATTTGAACACACGATCATCCGTTAAGATTCAGATTAGAAGATAATAAGTATTGTAGAATGTATTGACAGATAAACCCAACAGATATTAAGAGCTCGTTATGTACAACCTTATCAACAAGCCGCAAGAACAACGAGGCATTTTTTTATAAAATATAATAACAAAAATTATTATCCTTTGACGAGTCCTTTGCCTTCCATTATCCGAAGCATTTAAAATAAACAAGAAAATTCGCAATCAATCAAACAAACAACTTAATACTAATTATAACGGCGATTCAGAAATTAACGACAAAGTTATTCTAAAAGGATTTTATTATTATTTTTTATTTCATGTTTACTAACGGACTGGCAAATGGTCCACCAGAAGGTGAGTGGAACCACCGCCCATTGACATCGGCACTGTAAGAAACATTAACCATTCCTTACAATGTCAACGCGCCAGCAACCCTGGAAACGTTACGTGAAGACGTTAAGCACCTTATGCCTGTAGTTACACTGGCTCAATCACCTCAAACTCGACTATAACAATACCAAGTAGTATGTTTGGCGGTAGAATATGTTATAAGTGGTTGGTACCTACCAAGACGGGCTTCTATAAAGCCATGCGCCACCAAGTGGTATAGCGTTAGATCATTTTCCGAACGTAACTTCTTCTAATAACTGGTATTGCTTCAATTAGAATGAGCAGTGTTCAATAAAAATTCACATATTATATCTATTGAGTTATATATAAGACATATTATATAATATTAGCATGAATAGAAAACGTTATCACTCTATACATTTTCAATCTTTTATATATAAAAGCAAAATATCACTAATCACAAGATCTCCTAAACTATCCACCCGATTGACTTGAATTTTTTTCAGTTTCTTCTTCCCCGACGTAGAACTGACGACGAACGAAACGACGAAGAACGAACGACGTAGACTGGTTGTAGGGCTTTGTGCAAGCTCGTCT
The DNA here is from genome assembly GCF_905147045.1 of Nymphalis io. Classification (NCBI taxonomy): domain Eukaryota; kingdom Metazoa; phylum Arthropoda; class Insecta; order Lepidoptera; family Nymphalidae; genus Nymphalis; species Nymphalis io. The sequence goes on along the minus strand of NC_065910.1, from coordinate 9,511,012 downwards.
GGGTAGGTACCACCCACTCATCAGATATTCTACCGCAAAACAGCAATACTTGATATTGTTGTGTTCCGGTTTGAAGGGTGAGTGAGCCAGTGTAATTACAGGCACAAGGGACATAAAATCTTAGTTCCCAAGGTTGGTGGCGCATTGGCTATAAGCGATGGTTGACATTTCTTAAAATGCCAATGTCTAAGGGCGTTTGGTGACCACTTACCATCAGGTGGCCCATATGCTCGTCCACCTTCCTATTCTATAAAAAAAAGAAGCTCACTTAGAACGGATTTTATACAAATCCTATCCAAGATACATTATTTTCCTATGTAACTGTGCGAAGCTAGGACGATTAACTAGTATTGTATATGAAATGAACCCCTTCTGTTAATTTGCAATTATTTCTAATGGAATATCATTCCTCAATCATACTTCACGTGTCATCATCGTTCACGGACCACTAGTTAGGGTTAAACCGACGGACGGCTGACGACAATGCAGTTCTGAAATGTATGTAGCTTATACATTATTATTATTTAATACAGCATATACTTTGTAAAGAGCCGACGTGGCTTAGTGAGCTAGAACACGTGAATGTTAACTGGAAAATGTGGATTCGAACCCGGGCATGCACCATTTAATATTCATGTTCTTAATTTGTTTTTATAATTCATCTCGCAGGAAAAACATCGTAAGGAAAGATGTATGTATCAGATAAAAATCTTCCACTTGTGTATCCACCAACCCGCATTGGAGCACGGTGATGGAGTATCTTTATATGCTTGCATATTACGTTTTTTTTTTAATTTTTCTTCATCGTGAATATGTGTCTATTTCACCATTAAATTATAAATAAATATCACGAAACTTCACATACGTTTTTTAAAGAAACCATACGCTTGAATATTATTAATAATTACAAGTAAATATGCCAAAAATATTTGCATATGAAAAAATGTCTTTATTGTTTCAATAAAGAATATTTATATATTATTTTATGTATATAATTTGAAAGTTATATTTCCCACATATTTCTAAAAAAGAATCCCAAAAAGTTTTTTTTTTATATCAATAATAATTTAAAAGTTACATTTCGCTAATATTATCGGTTAATGTACATCACTATGTTATCGATTACGGCTCGCTCCACTATTCATGTCACAGTTACCTTAACTTTGACGTTCGAGTGACATCTGTCACAATATGTCCACCGTCGAATGGTTGGAGCTGCTTTTTTTGCAATCGAGTAACGTTTGATATTTTCACGATGATTTCTAAATAGAAATTTTTACTTTTTCAAATAAAATTGGTCGGGCGAGTGCGCCACCTGATGTTTAATGGTCACCACTGCTCGTTGATATCAGCACTAAGAAATATAAACCATCCCATTACATCGCCAATATATTTTAACCAATAACAAAGTATATACAAATCGAAATAGAAGGCTAATAGAATTTATATAAGTTACACAAGCCCGAAGCGAACCCGCACCGGACCCGGTAGTTCTGTAAACAGTATCGCCACGTAATATATTTGCGATGGGCTCCGCAAACGTTATGTACAACGTGTAGAGTTGCGTTTACAATTGAAAATATCGATAAACTAACGAGCCGAAATATATCCTCCTCGCAGATTCTGAAATAATATAATTTCAAAGCTACGGTAAATACTTTTTACTATATGACTATTATATATTAATACATAAAATTAAGGAACAGATTACGCTTTTATTAGTATTATTTTATTTTAAGACTGTTTCTAAACCTATATAGATCTATTGTTATATACGTATATAAAAAAAAATCACAAATTAAAGATAAAGATTTAAAAAATATAATATTTGAGTTTGACTTTTCAATCTCTATTATATTATTATAAAGGGTATTTATAGGTATTGAATATTTTGAGCGATGACAGTATTGAAATTTTTAAACAACTTATTTATTTTTAACTAATTTATTTTTACCTTTTAATGTAAATAAAAATCAACATCATCCTTTTCTCGTCCACTGCTGGACATAGGTCTCTCCAATGGCCCGTTCTTCAGCTCTCAATCTCCAACCGCTGCCAGCCTTGCGTATATCGTCATAAATAAAAACAGTCGATAATATCGATGTCCGCACACGGCACGTCACCATCCACCACAACGCCACGGTTCGGTGAACAGATGATAAATTGGCTCCTTGTCTGTAGCCGCTGCGGTTTTAAATTGATTGAGCCAACCTAACTTCGTTACAAGGATCGGGATTTCGATAGAATTTGCCTTTTATCAATTTTCTTGATAGTGAATTGATTGTTATTTCAGAGTCGATGAGGAGAGAATCTTCGATAAGATTCTAATAAAGAGACTCCTTCAATTTCAAAATTGACATCATTCATTAAGTAGGCTTTTAGAAACCGTTTTGAACCGTGATTTTAAAAGATTATAAGTATTAAATATAAACCTGCCTTCGGAGAACGTAGATTCTGCCTAGAAGAACCGAGGTTCAAACCCTGGTATTGCCAAAGCACCAATGAATTTTCATGTGCTTAATTTTCGTTTACAAATCCTGCTCACTCACAGCCTCCAGTTTCTTTCAACAAATACTAGTGGAGGAATTCTCCACTTTTATCTCGGAGTCGGACAAACCTCCTCCGATTTTAACGATATGTTCAAAGTCAATAGTTAAAAATATTTCAACAGTTTAAAAATTGGCGCTCTAATCGGAAAATAAAATGTTCCAAAACACTTCTACTTCTAGACTTACATAAAGCAAAACTTTATTTAAATACTAATTTCAGCCAAATAGTTAGAGCCGTTTCATTGAATTCTTTCATTGATATACAAAATAATTTTATATATATTCAAGAATTGCTCATTTAATTTTATAAGATATATTACTTCTAATAGGCTACTTCACTTCTACTGGATACTACGGCTACTTCATACATATAATGTATGCTCGCCTACAGTTAGCTTACGTCAATTAATCTAATTGACGTTTATATTAATTGTTCCACTCCATACGATCGTGGCGTGAAGCTACATACCCTGGAATACCCTGGAAAATTTATATATGTAAATGAGCATACATGGAAGTTACCTAACGATATTTTCCTTCTACACTTTAAATACGAACACAAATAAATAAAGTATATGAAAAATTTACGTAGTACAAATTAGTACTCGCAATCTCAGGTTAAAATCCAAGTGTTCAAACCAATCGCCATCTCGGCTCTAAATAATACAAAATGTTAACTAATATCATAGATGCGAGTGAGTTTGTTTACACGTTCGTTTGTAACGCTTTAACTCCGATCTTCTACGTAGTCATGGCTACGGAAATAGACATAGGGTACATAACACCCCCCCCCCTGTTAAAACGAAAAAGAAAAAAAAAGTAAATGTTCTATATAAAACATTTAACTTACTATAAACATGTACATAGCAATTCACACAGTTGACAAACTCCAAATTCTCGTTTCGTTCTCTCGGTTCGTAGTTGTCTAGTCTCCGAGCGTCTCAACACTAATATATTCTCGTAAGACAGTAGTCGTGGTCAAACAGACAAACACGACAATTCACCCGAGACTGATGGCTAGCAGTTTGGTCAATATGGATAAGATTTACAATACAATAAATACTTACAGATAATTAAAAACAAACGTAAGTAATATAACACAAACGAAACGCAAATTAAATCGCGTACAACTGTCGTGGGACACCGAATCGTAACAGAGTAACTTTCGTAATACATTATGTATAAATAAGATGGACAATTAAATATATTAATAAAACAAATGAAAAATAAATCATAAATCAACGATAATAATGAAATATAGTAATTGATAAGTTTTTTTTTTGAAAATATATATTTACGATTACTGGAGACGCACCAAATTTCCAACCAAATTTCAAATTTGGTCCTAAGACCAAATTTCGACGAAAAACTTAAATCTTAAAATAATAATAATTAAAATCAATTTAGAACAACAGACGTTAAAAAAATATATTTAAACTCGCAACATTTTTAAGAAAACGTTCCATAAATAGACTTCTCCATACACGAGCAAGTCACCCTTAGTATCATTGAGATCCCAAAGCCCACACATTACATCCCGCTGTAACCGGACCCCCTGTTTGCTGAGCACACATCCAGCATTGATACTCCGGTTAATTAAGGAGTCTGTACAAATACTATGGTAACGAGATACCGTTTAAACAGAACGAGTGACCTGACGTTCGGTTATCTTTTGTTTTAATTAGCAATTAATGATACAAAAATTACCAATCAATGGATATAAAGAGGGTAGTTTTTATTCTTATTTGCTAAATACATTAATGGTTTTGTTTTATATTTAAATATATCTATAATGTTGACAGCAAGTCTCTCTCCACACTCATGCTTAAAGTTAATTGCCCCTTTAAGTTTTGTTCGCCAAATAGTAGACGAAAACAATTTCACTTTCATTGACGCCGAAATATGAGGTTCTAAATTCTCATACATTCCTCGACTCTATACCTTTGGGGTAAGTATACATATATATATATATAACTCTACTTCTGTAACGGGGCGAGTGTGAACGCGTTTACATGTACGCAACGAGAAGTTTCGCACGCGCAAGTATTGATGCGAGCACGAATGCCTATTCTGGACGGAGAACACGGTTTGAACATACTTGAAACTGTTCCTCGTGTGTGTGTGTGTGTGTGTGTGTGTGTGCGCGTTAAGTTAAAGTTTTAGCAATCACACTGGTGGAAGGGCTTTGTGCAAGCTCGTCTGGGTATTCTACCGCAAAACAGCAGTACTTGCTATTGTTGTATACCAGTTTGAAGGGTGAGTGAGCCAGTGTACTTACAGACACAAGGGACATAACATCTTAGTTCCCAAGGTTGGTGGCGCATTGACGATGTAAGCGATAGTTAACATTTCTTACAATCCCAATGTCTATGGGCGTTGATGACCACTTACCATCAGGTGGCCCATATGCTCATCCGCCTACCTATACTATAAAAAAGTAAAAAAAGTTTAGTCGTCTCACCTGCACAATCTGATGATCCATCTCAGCGATAGCTCGTAGCAGGTGAGCCGTCCTTGCAGCTCGTACGAAGTCCCCGCATTGTCCTAGAGACGCCCCCTTAGCGAAGAGCATGCAGAATTCAGCTCGGGAGCCGCATACGCTTTTCCCGAGAGCGGTACGAAGTGCCTGCTTCGCGTACGTCCGTTCGGCACCCTGTCGACAACAAATTATTCCAGTTTTTTATTTTCATCATCAAACTAAATCTTTGACGATAAAACTCAATAGCAATAAGGTCCGTGTAAAATGAGTTATAATCATTGATACATAGAAAGGAACCTTTCTATAAATACTAAAAACAAAGAGAAACAAACATGATATAATATATAACATGATATATCTAAACATATATATAGAATAGTGCAAACGAGCTAATAGGCTGATAGTAAGTCCAACCGCCCATAGGCACTAGCATTGTATGATATCAGCCATCCCTTACCTTTCCAATGGTAGCGCTTGACGATTCTTAAGTACTTGTAAAAGTTTGATTTTGATTTATAATTAACGCTAAAACTAAAACGGGACGTTGATGAATATATTTACAAAACCTATTAAGCAGCATATTTGTAAATTCGTCTGTGCTGATGCAATATCACATTTAATAGGATATATATGAAATACTCACAATATCTGGCAAGTAAGGATGGCAAAGGTCAGCGCTGACCGTGAGCAACGTCTGGATACTCTCGCGAGCTTCTCCCGCCTTTTCCGCGCGGGTTATGCAACCGCTGAGGCAGAGGTAGCTGAAAAGAAACATACCTTTAGACTTCGCACAGAAATATAAGACAAAAATTAAAAAAAAAGAATATAAATATGTTATAATAATATTTGTATGTGTAAAACGCCACACACAAGTGAGTAAAGAGCGGCGGTGTAGAGAGCATCATGCCGTTTGTGATCACACTTAATAAATTTTACTAGTCATAGAGTATATGAAGGACAAAAATCAGGCGGACGTACAAAGTCCTGTGACCCAGTTTATACATACAATGCAGTACACGCATGTACGTGTCTATACCTACTATGACTAATAAAATATGTTACGTAACATGTACGATGTCCGGACTATTCTCAACGAAGCCTATCCAACCGTCCACTCCCAAATCTCAAATTCTTATAATCAGATTGACGATGATCCGCCACGACCGGAAAGAGTTAAGGCGCAGGCCAATATGCAAATAGTCGTTGGTTTGCGACCAACGACTATATGCGCTTTCCGAGGCGTACCACTAAGTACCGACACGCGATTTGAACCCAGGACCTCGGGATCTGGTATACCAACTAATCACTAGACCATAGTTACAGTTTTTTCAAAATCTACTTTTATACAAACATACATAGGTATAATAATATAATTTATACACAGATTAAGATTTTGTGCGTCTAAATTTCTTATACATTTTATAAAGCATTGATCTACAATAAATCATTGCGATAACGAACATTCATCTCTCTAATTGATTTATTATTTAAGGTACGAAATACTAAATAAATTTCGAAAGAGTAATTTATAAAGTAGATAATATGTAGACTCTTTATAAGAATTGCTCACAGACATGTGTATTGTTTACAACATAGATTATTTTTTGGAAATTAAAATTACAAAAAACAATCTATGAGGATAAAATAAAATGAATAACATGTCACCACTGCACCGTCTTAGCTCTTTTCGTTTTTACGTAGCATTTCAGTTTAGTATTTAAACATAAGCACCCTTAACCGAAGCGAGCAAATCCGAATGAAAAACAAACATCGCTGTGTTGACGACCGCTCAAACAAAACAGAGGAGAGAGCCACAATATTATGGTATGTAATATTATTCAAATTTTAAGTGTGTTTAAATTTTTACGTAAACATTATTTACGTATATACTTTATATTTCCTGTCAATACATACATATATATTATTTACTTATAAATATTATTTATTTTATTATAATATAGTTAGTTCAATCCACAAAACGCGCTCTACTATTTACAGCTTGCTTCTGTAGCGATCGGAAAAAAAATGGAGCTCATCATTGCGGTTTAAAGTTACCGATATAAAAATTGACAATATATAAAAAACATAATACTTGTGTGTTGCAGTGCTATTGTATTAGAACTCACTCACTTCGTATCTCACTCATGTAATGTTTAAATCCGTAAGTCGGATTGGTGAGTACGTGTATCGTATAAAATCTAAATGTTGTAATTACAAAAAAATTTGCACTTAAATCGTCATGTTATACGATGAAATTGAATATGACAGATTCTACCGAGAAGAACCGACAAGATGCAAGAGTAGTTACTCTTTTTTATTAATGATATACATGTAATAATACACAATTAAATCTATGTATCTTGATGATTTTCATAATCAACGAATACTAACTGGAAACTCCAAAATAATTTACCGTATTCATTGCCATTTCTTTAACATTTTTTTTTAGAATAGGAAGGTGGACGAGCATATGGGCCACCTGATGGTAAGTGCTCACCAGCGCCCAAATACATTGGCATTGTAAGCAATGTTAACCTTCGCTTACATCACCAATGTGCCACAAACCTTGGGAATTAAGATGTTATGTCTCTTGTGCCTGTAATTACACACTGGCTCACCCTTAAAACCGGAACACAACAATACCAAGTACTGCTGTTTTGCGGTAGAATATATATAGAATAGAATATATATGAGTGGGTGGTACCTAACCAGACGAGCTCGCACAAAGCTCTACCACCAGTAAAACATGAGCTTTAAATTTAATTATTAGTAAACATAAAGACTAAGACACCATATCCAAGTATCAAAACGATTTGCAAATAAAAAAATCGCTGCAACATCATTCAAACCCTTGCGAATCCAATTATAACTCGGCTAATATTTGAACACGACGTACTTAATATTATGACCCTTATTATGTTAAACTTAAGGTTTACTTTGCGAATGCGATGCCAAGTTCATTATAATGGTACCGTTGAGTTAAGATCGTTTGTTTAACAAAAGCACGATACTGCAAAACTAAATTATAATTCAGATAATATTATTCTGTTGACTGAGTAAGATGGAACCGATGCGTCTAATTTTAGGATATTTCTTGATAAATTTGGTAGATATATTTTATTATTACTAAACTGTAAGGCTATTCTGTAAGAGAAAAATTGAAACTCCCCGCAGAAAACATCACATCATCATAATAATTATAACATTTCACAAATACGGGCATCAAAATAGTATATCACCAAAAGTAGGTTGTCAACATTTCATGCGTGAGTAATGAAGTGACTTTATGAATTCACTTTAGAATAGCTTTACTGTTTGATATTTTTTCAATGGTGAACTTTGTGCTGATACATTTGAACCACCATCCGTCAATTATTCTACCAGCAAATGTTAAACTTTGCATAGATGTTTTTTTTTTTTTGTTATGTGAGCAAGTCTTATTAGAGAAAGAATGAGGTCCCCCTCGGCAAGCCTAGCGAGTGGAGGCGGTCCACCCCCACTTGAGTCACTGGGTGGAACGGAGTCAGGGCACTCTCACATTCAGGCTGACGTCTGCGTCCAATCGTGTCCGGTAAGTACAGGTACTTACCGGAAACGACTGCTTCGGTAAGTACCTGCACCGGATAGTGAGGCGGAAGGTGACACACTGCCATGAGTGTGGTGCGCCCTCGCACTCTGATGGAGTGTGCCGCTTGAGGGCCTCAGCGCCTTTCCCAGGTGGCCTTAGTCGACGGAGACCTCTCAGTGCCGAGTGTGATAAACGCCATGCTTGGTAGCGAGAGGTGCTAATTGGAGACGGCCTCCTTCTGCGAAAATGTCATGTCGCAGAAGGAGGCAGCGGAGCGGGAGCGCGACGAGAGGGCCTTCGCTGACCCGCTTCGCCGAAGCCAAATTTCAACAAAAGGTTAATGGTTTGACCCAGAAGCAGACAGAGTTACATTCGCATTTAACTAGTATATTAGTATAGATGAGTTTTCCTAAAAAAAATCTAGTAGAAAATAATGTTCTCGCCAATTAATCACAACTTTAATCATTTTTTGAAATTTATAAATCAACAAATAACAATAACGAGACAAACATCCAAAGCGAACACGGAACTTAAAACAGCTCGTTAAATCGATCACTAAGTGGGTAAAATGATATATATATATAAATTAAGAAAACTGTGGTCTTGTGTAAGCTCGACTCATACATCGGATATACTCTCGCAAAATAGCAGTACTTAATATCGTTTTACTCCGTTTTGAACGCGGAGTGAGCCAGTGTAACTACTGCACTAGGGTATTTAACATCTTAGTTCCCAAGCATAAGCGTAGCGCATAATAAGGTGCATAAGCGATGTAAGGGATGGTTAATATTTCTTTTAATACCAGTACGTCAAAATCCAAAATCTTTATTCAATATAGAAGCGTTACACTTAATTAGTGATTGTCATAAATCTACCAGCCGTTCGGAAATAAACACCTCAGATCTGAGAAGAACTGGCTAAAGAAACTCGGCGAGATAGACGATCACGAAAAACCATCATGTCCGCTCGGTGCGCATTTTTTTTTTTTATAATAAAGTAAGGCGGACGTGCATATGGGCCACCTGATGGTAAGTGGTCACCAACGCCCTTAGACATTGGCATTGTAAGAAATGTTAACCATCGCTTACATCACCAATGCGCCACCAACCTTGGGAACTAAGATGTTATGTCTCTTGTAACCGGAACACAACAATACCAAGTACTGCTGTTTTGCGGTAGAATATCTGATGAGTGGGTGGTACCTACCCAGACGAGCTCGCACAAAGCTCTACCACCAGTAAACCATTTCTTACATCACCCATGCACCACCAACCTTCGGAACTAAGATGTAATATAACTTGTTCTCTTTATTACTGGCTCATTCTCCCTTCCAACTGAAACACGACAATACTAAGTACTGCTGCTTACACAGCGTAAGCTATTACGATTATTCATTCTATTTGACTTGGTGTTATGACTTTGTGCAAGCCCGTCTAGTAGTGCTACCTACCCAGGCATCACATATTATGTTTATTTGTTAGAAGTCAAAAAATTGTAATTAAATATACATTAATAAAGTAGTAAGTCGAGATGGCCCAGTGGTAAGAACGCGTGAATCTTAACCGATGAACGTGGGTTCAAACCCGGGCAAGCACCTCTGAATTTACATGTGCTTAATTTCTGTTTATAATTCATCTCGTGCTTTTCGGTGAAGGAAAACATCGTGAGGAAACCTGCATGTGTCTAATTTCATCGAAATTCTGCCACATGTGTATTCTAGCAACCCGCACTGGAGCAGCGTGGTGGAATAAGCTCCAAACCTTCTCCTCAAAAAAAAAGGGAGAGGAGGCCTTAGCCCAGCAGTGGGACATTTACAGGCTGTTACTGTACTGTAATAAAAGTAGGATATTGTATATATATGATAAAATGGCGTTGATGCATGTTATAGACGTATTATATTCGTGACGTATAAGGAGGATGTCAGGTGTTAGGGGTAATCTATGCTTCTCTGTACCTGACAACACGTATCTAAAATTTCACGTTGATCATTATTTAAGACGTAACAAATAAACTCACTTTCGCGTTTATAATATTAGTAAGGATCTTTTGATCTTTGCTTATAAGCTTAGCGAATATTTGTTTTTGTTTTTTTTTTTTAATTGACTTTTCAAAACAGTTCGCGTACATATTACAGGGCATTCCATATAAATTTATAATTCCGTATATCCGAAACGACGTTGGACCGATGGATTCCAGGCAAGAAATATTTAAGATAACACTATCTTAACACGCCACTCGGTGAGGAGGTCCAGTGTAATCGTGTCTCGAAAATACCGACAAAATAATAAATACATTCACATTAACCCTTGTATACCCTTTATATAGAGTTCAATATAAACAATGATCAGAACATATATTTTTGTAGCTGACCACATTATGCCTGAGTGACCAATCGGGAAAGCGAGTTTGTAATTCCAATTTCGAATTCCCGGCGCTCGAACGGCGCCATGTTGGTATTTCGTTTTTTAAAAAGCCGAAAAGTTTTTAGTGTCTTATTTTAAGTGCTCTCGTTTATTTAAAATTTTTCATACTAGTTTTTATCAAAAAAAATAATAAGTTAGAATAGTAAGTTATAATCCGTTAACGTATCAAAACTATGCATCCCTTCCATTTAGAAATATTGAGATTCTAAAGTAGAGGTATGTATTAACTTTTAACCGGATATTATTCTATTTACTCTTAGAAGGATTCATCTGAAATCCGGATTACTAGTTATGAAAAAAAAAAGAAGTCCACTGGAAGGACCCAAAGTTCGCGGATTCAAAACTGATTAAATTTACACGGAATAAACAATTTACGCATAAATTAATCTTCGGCTTATAATCATCAAACCATTTTAAACAAATACCTTCTACAATTATATGTCGTATACTTATTACTTTGCTTGGTCAGGTGCTTATGTCACAGAATTCAAGAAGCTGGTAGTGTTACACACCCGTGCCTCGGAAAGCACACAAAGCCGCTGGACTTCAATCCCTGACCTTTCGATTTTTATGGATTTCCCATCACAACAAACTATATCCTCAAGAGAAAAGTAGTGTCCCTGTATTTGCGCATACACACAGCGGACGAAAGTATGTTATAATAGTCACAAATTACTTAATTATTATAAATGATAAAAAAAGCCGAGATGGCCCAGTGGTAAGAACGCGTGAATCTTAACCGATGATCGTGGGTTCAAACCCGGGCAAGCACCACTGAATTTTCATGCGCTTAATTTGTGATTATAATTCAACTCGTGCTTTACGGTGAAGGAAAACATCGTGGGGAAACCTGCATGTGTGTAATTTCACTGAAATTCTGCCACATGTGTATTCCACCAACCCGCACTGGAGCAGCGTGGTGGAAAAAGAGAGAGGAGGCCTTTAGCCCAGCAGTGGGACATTCACAGGCTGTTACGGATAAGATGTTCTCCTTACTAAAAGTAATTGAGGAGTCTTTTCAAAGTTATGTGACATAATTGTTAGCTGCTTCCAATATTATAACAAAAACTAAAACGATTGGTTGATGAATTTATTTTCAAAACATACATAAGCAAAAAGTTACATATTGTTACGTTCCGTTTATTTTTATCATCGCAATCGCAATGTTGCATTAAATCCGAACAAAATAATGGTAAAATATATTTCAAAGCAGGCGCCAATGATTAATGGCCCACGTCGCCCAATCGGGGCACGTTCTAAATTCAAACGCGCTAATGGAAGGCGAACTAAACAGGCGGCGCCTGCGCATCGAGTGTTAACCGACTGGAAAAAAATACCCAAATTTAGATCAATTACATTTTTTTTAAATTTAAATTGAATTATTAAAATTATTGTAAAATTCTTTGTCAATATTTATAAATAATTTTAGACCAAATACGAATAAAAAAATTAAAAAAAAAAGCTATTATAGGATATCCTCTTAATATATTACTCCCTAAATTATACTAAAAATCATAACGTCTGTTTAAACATAAAATAAAATTTCTTAAAAAAAAATATGATAAATTAAATATAAAAACTTGAAAAACGGAAAAAAAGTGGAAGAAGAAAATAATGCAACTGGCAACACTGAACTAGCGTTCGTCTACAAAAATTTATAGCAAGTTTAAGATGTTTTCGTTCTTAATTTCAGTTAGATAAACGTGGCCGTTGAGTTTCGGCGCCTTTGCGAGGTGAATTACGCTCATCCATTATAGAGCCGTGTCTCGTTCGATATGTTTTAATATAACACGACCGTATGTGACTGGTGTTTGAATTTCAACATTTTTAGGCGAACTTCTTGTGTCATTAAGAGCATTTCTAATGACACGTATAACAATTAGATAAATTATTACAAAAATATAAGCCGAGATGGCCTAGTGGTTAGAACGCGTGAATCTTAACAAGCAAGCACCACTGAATTTTCATGTGCTTATTTTGTGATTATAATTCATCTCGTGCTTGACGGTGAAGGAAAACATCGTGAGGAAACCTGCATGTGTTTAATTTCATTGAAATTATACCACATGTGTATTCTACCAACTCGCATTGGAGCAGCGTGATGGAATAAGCTCCAAACCTTCTCCTGAAAAGGGAGAGGTGGCCTTAGCCCAGTAAAGGGACATTAACAGGCTGTTACTGTATTACAAAAATATATATTTTACAAATTTTGAGTAAATTCCACGTGGATTACAATTTTTTCTATGAAATACTATTAAATCAATAGTCTTCTTTATATTTATATAAATGTATACGTTTTTTTTATTATTCAGGTGGTAAGCTCGTCTGGGTATATACCATCCACTCCGCTTGCTTAGTTTCCAAGATTGATAGACTATGTAAAGGATGGTTAATATTTCATACCAATGTCTATGGGCGTTGGTGACCACTTACCATCAAGTGGCCTACTTGCCAGTCTACATACATAATACAATAAAAAAATACACTATAAAGTAACTATTTAAAAAAAAAATCTAAACAAAAGTTGAAAGATAATTATTATACTTTACACGAATTAATTTTAAACGAGACCCAATACCAATGTAACCAAAATGATGAGCTTAATGTATGAGCCGGGTGGGTCAGAGTAAAATGGACGCTTCGAGATTGTTGTGGCATCTTAAGTGCGGAAGGTATGTTAATTTCACGGGACGATTTATATCAAGCGGGACCAATACGGGACGCGCATGCATGTCCCGATATATCGTTGTGACGTTTGATTTGATATTGTTATTAGCGTTTAACAGCTGTAGAAATATTTATAATAAAGAGTAATAAAGAGCGTTTAGGAATATTATAATTATAGAGTGGAGACCGCGAATCGGCAAGCGCGCGCAGGGCACCCTCCAGCCAGGTGGACCGACGACCTTAAGAAGGTGGCGGGCACCAACTGGATGCGGAAGGCGGAGGACAGGGAGCTTTGGCGGACCTTGGGAGAGGCCTATGTTCAGCAGTGGACAACGATTGGCTGTTGATTGATATATATTGATTGAGGAATATTTAGTTCCTTTTTAACGTTACAGCTATTTTATTGGATAACCTAATTTGTATATAATGTATTTTTAAAGTATTTTTATATTATGATACAAAATTATATTTAATATAATACATATATGTATGTTGTATATACCTTTAAAAGTGTTTTGCAAAGAATGTTATATTATATATTTTCATATTTATTTTCTAAATTGTAAAACGAAACATATATTCAATATGTTTTTTTAAGTTAAAATTTACTTAGTTAGCAAAAGCAATAAATTTTTTATACTTAGGAACATATTTAATAGACCATGTTGATCGTATTTATTGACCTTCCGATAGATTACACACGAAAAAATCACAACGCAACGCAACAGGTGTTCAAATCATTACACGAACCCATAAATGCCCATAAAAATCATTCGTTCGTATGAAATAACGACCGTACGAGGCGTGACAGCGGCACATACATTGAGACATCAGAATTTATTTCACTTTAATAAACGCAAATATAAAATGCAAATGTAATCTAAACAAATTCATTGTCCCTTTTCGAATATAAAATTTCAATTCGAGAGGGGGTTTGGGTTTTAAAATAAACTCGCAAGTTTGTTTTGTTATATAAATACAATAGAATGAGTTTCATTGATAAATATAATTATGAGCAATAAATACTCATTGTAAGTAGTAGAAAACTGAATAATGATATGTAGGCAATATTTTTACTTGCCTCTTCACGCCGAAAGTTGTGGGTTCGATTCCCACCCAGGACAGACATTTGTGTGCATGAACCTGTCTGTTTGTCCTGAGTCTGGGTGTAATTATCTATAAAAGTATGTATTTACAAAAGAAAATTAGTATATGTAGTATATCAGTTGTCTTGTTTCCATAGTACAAACTCTGTACAAGCTTAATTTGGGATCAGATGGCCGTGTGTGAAAAATGTCTCAGGATATTATTATTATTATTAGTTTCCGACTTGTTAGATACCCCATGTCCATTAAAAAAATACATGTTGATCGGTTGAGGTGAGTAGACAGGTAAGCGTAACATACAAACAAGTAAACAAATTAATTTTCGCTTTAACAATATTAGTAAGGACTTGTTGTAGAAGCCTAAATAGTTGAATTTAAAATATTTAATAAAAAAAAAAAACAATTTAATCGTCTACACGATTGTTCAGTAATTTGTGCGTCAAACGATGAAACGGATTGAAAAACTAATATATTAAAATAAAATAAATAATCGTCTGGGAAAAAAAATGTATTATTATATATGGCAAGAGATGCCAGTTGTTATACTTCTTAAACTTATTTAGAATATTCATTTGACCATTGAATAAAGTTACAATTGACAATATTTAAGGATAAAAAAACCACGCCTGATATAATCTTTTTTAAAACACAGCTCGCTACAAAATACTTTGTAATGAACATAGCAATATAAGCCAAGTAAATATTATAACAATAACATTACACAGCTTCAGCAATAACTATATTACAACTAATGTGACCTTCTCCTCAAAAAGAGGAGAGGAGGCCTTTAGCCCAGCAGTGGGACATTCACAGGCTGTTACGGTTACGGTACGGTAACTAATGTGAATATGAAATAGTCCAATAAAATATATATATATATATATACAATTTACATTGAAAAAGAAAAGTAAATTAAAAAAATATTTGAAATTATGTTTCAACATGAACATACATCTCAATTTACATATATTAAGAAATCCGCTCATAGTGTTCCAAATTCAAAATACGTGACATATTTACATATGAAAAAAGGGGCGGAGAAAGTCGAGTAATCCGTATAAGTAATTCTCTCTGAGTAAGTAATGCGTTGATAAATGAAATTAAATCGCACAAACAAGTGCCGCCATTCGGCCCGCGGCTCCCCTTTCACGGAGTCGCGTCTATGACAGTAGTGGTGGGTTTAAGAATCGAATTGAAATATAAAGCGTTATATTGCAGTTCAGTCAATGAAACACAACACGAATAAAAATAAATATGCATACATTTTATATAGATTTATATTATTGTTTATTTCAACATAACTTAACTTTCAAGTCTCCATAAACTGAGGCATTAAACCAAATAAGAGAAATAATTAGCTATCTCGCTTGAAATTAATTATAATATATTTACTAGAAAATCATCTATCGTAAATTCCTACACTAACTTATCGATAAAAACAGTAAACCCATAAGCACCCATCCCTATCGTAAAGTTGGCAAAAAGCACATCGCATCTCGACATGTGCGCGCCAATCTGTCGCTACTACTCCACTCTGAAGCGCTTTTCCCTCTCCGTCTACTGTACGACTAAGTGCATATCTCTGTCCCGCTCGCACACCCCAGTCGCGTTCACCCCAGCTCGACGTCGCGAGTACTTAGCGACGCGGCGATAATCGCTAGTTCGAGTATTGGATTGTTTTCGATTGTCCGATTCGATTACGAGGGTCAAAAAAGTCGATTGTTTTCATTCGATTACGCGTCATATGTCCCGGAGAACACATGCGACGCTGTACGAGGGCGTTTTTTGGTGTTCTCGTGTACTTGATTGTACGTGAATTCCATTTTTTTGTTGTCTTTTGCTCTTTGTTCGCTTATTAATTTGATTGAAATATTGAAAATTTGAAATTGAAAAATGTATTATTTCATATTTAATATATATATAGTAAAATACACTACTGGTGGTATAGCTTTGTGCTAGCTCGTCTGGCTAGGTACCACCCACTCATCAGATATTCTACCGCAATCATTACAGGCATGTAATTACAGGCACAAGGGATATAACATCTTAGTTCCCAAGGTTGGTAGCGCATTGGTGATGTAAGCGATGGTTAACATTTCTTACAATGCCATTATCTATGAGCGTTGGTGGCCACTTACCATCAGGTGGCCTATATGCTCGTCCGCCTTCCTATTCTATATAAAAAAACACTGAGCTGATAGCTAAGATAAATTTGAAGATGCCATAGAACCAAATGTATTTGATTTTTTTTTAATATTAGCGTTATGCAGAGTTCTCACCCCGAAAATATTATATTATATAATTAAGTATAATATTTTTACAATATACTTTCGTTTGTTTGCAGGCTGATGACGACTTGGATACAGTTCTATCGCAACACTATGCACGAGAAAAAATACATTAAAACAAATTCTATTACAAATTAATTATTTATCGTCTTATATGTAAAACAATTTGAATATTTATCAATACGTACTCAATCAAGGGGGTACGGAATATGTTAAGAGCCGTGTGAAATGTCACGTGGTGTACGTTGACTGAGAAACGACACTTGTCAGCCCAATTGGG
Organism: Nymphalis io; assembly: GCF_905147045.1. Classification (NCBI taxonomy): domain Eukaryota; kingdom Metazoa; phylum Arthropoda; class Insecta; order Lepidoptera; family Nymphalidae; genus Nymphalis; species Nymphalis io. Next base: position 9,493,652 of record NC_065910.1, on the reverse strand, counting down.
GGCGAAATAATAATATGATAACAATGATTGATTTTTACTTAAAGCACGCTAGACGTAGACGTCGAGCGATGATTTTTCTACTGGAAATTAATTCATGCAAATTATTGTGTGTACATAAAATTATAATTAAAATAAAAACGATTGTTAAACTGTTATATTATTAAAAGTAAAACGTTTATTATATATAGTAAGTAACGATGACGAGCCGGTTGGCGTGGTTGGTAGATACTTGCCTTTTCACGTCGAAGGCTGCGGGTTCGATTACCACCCAGGACAGACATTTGTGTGCATGAACATGTCTGTTTGTCCTGAGTCTGGGTGTAATTATCTATATAAGTATGTATTTACAAAAAGAAAAGTAGTATATGTAGTACATCAGTTGTCTGGTTTCCATAGCACAAGCTTTGTACAAGATTAATTTGGGATCAGATGGCCGTGTGTGAAAAATGTCCCAGGATATTATTATTACTATAACGACTCACATTCAAAAGCTGGGTGGAATAAGCTCCAAGCCTTTTCCTGAAAATCGAAGGCTATTGTCCAGCAGTGGGACAATTAGTGGCTTTTACAAAAACCCATAAGTTGGTCGTCATTTACTTTTAACAATTGATCCATAATATTGAAGCTAATCTTATATAATCATTTCATCCGTAAAGCGTAAATAGACATCCCGTGGCGTTGCCCGTCGCCCGCTGAGCGCTGCCCACACGCCTACTGTACAAGGGCTTTTAATATATTGAACAGATTTTGTTTTGATTACATACTATATGCAAATCGAGGTAGAAATTTTTATTATTTAAAATATTATTGATTTTGATACACAAATTGAATGACTTTTATAATTGTTATATTACCTATTTTATCCAATCGCTTTTGAAATTAAAACCATCATATTGTTCTCGAATAAAAAATCTTCTTATTCCCTGGTCTAGTAATCATTATTCAATTAGTAAAAATTAAAAAAAAATCTTAATATAATGTTACAGTTCAACAATGATAATTCTATAATTTAAGGTAATTTTTTGGGTAATCAAATGTAAACAACAATACTAGCGCTTCACCTGCAGCTTCGTTCGCGTCATAATTCAGAATTGCTAAACACAAATTTCTAAAGATCTATCTTCAAAAATAAAGGATTTTTATAGAAACTGATCCCTGTATCACTTAGCTACCTCAGGGGTTACATTTCTGAAAATCCTTCATTAGTGCTAAAAAAATCCTTTCCTGTGTAAAAGGAGCCCTTATGCAAATTTCCATGGTGCTAGACCCAGTAACAGTTTGGGTTATGCGTTGATATATCAGTCAATTATTCTTTTATATATATATAAAAAGCCGAGATGGCCCAGTGGTAAGAACGCGTGAATCTTAACCGATGATCGTGGGTTCAAACCCGGGCAAGCACCACTGAATGTTTATGTGCTTAATTTGTGTTTATAATTCATCTCGTGCTTGACGGTGAAGGAAAACATCGTGAGGAAACCTGCATGTGTCTAATTTCATTGAAATTCTGTCACATGTGTATTCCACCAACCCGCATTGGAGCAGCGTGGTGGAATAAGCTCCAAGCCTTCTCCTCAAAAGGGAGAGGAGGCCTTAGCCCAGCTGTGGGACATTAACAGGCTGTTACTGATATATATATAGATTATAACGACTGATAGAAATACGTTGCTCTTATTCAGTTTAAATAATTAGTGGACCACTGTTATTATATACACAAAGCACATACAACATTTTATACAGGTGCAACGGGCCTCCAATAAAACGATAATTCTAATCCACTCTATGTTATATTATTAAGTAAAATATAAGTTAATCATACAATAGAAGCATTAGATTTAGTGGACACAACAACACAGCGGGCGCCGCGGGACGTCGATTGAGACGTACGGACAATGGAGGCGGGGCGTTTATTTGCATCATATTCAACTCGTATCTAACCGACTATGAAAAGATTAGTAATGATTTAAATTATAAATCAATATCGTTAACGTCATAAATGTAAATATTTGCGTGGTTTTTTTTAATTATTGGACAGCTTGACCATAAATTGACTTTGGAACTAAGATGTCCCTTGCCTGGTGCACTAATCCACTTTAGAACAGCCCCTCAAAAATAGAAAGCCTTATTATTTTATTTACTTTTGATTAAGATAATCAACTAATCACAAAACACTTGTAATATACATTTCATCTTAATATACTGTGTTATTTACCTTTGCAGTTATATACAACATTTATAATTATTATAAAACGTTCGTATCAATTTGTTAAAGTGAAACAAAAAATCTAACCATTACAATATTTAGCTTCAAACATTCAAGTAATAATAATGTTTAACATAAAAATAACAAGACAAACAAAGAAAAATAAACATCAAATTTAAAACGATATATATATCAAATATATATTATATATATATTATAATATATATGTATATTATAATAACAGTTAAGAGGGCGCACTCACCAACAAAATGTACACAAAAATCACATTGTGACGAGAACCGACCGAGCCCCCGCGAGGATACAGAGAAAACGCATTTGTGACACTCATTACTGTGGTACCTTTGTACCGCCGCCTTTTAAAATGTTGTCGTGTAAGTGTAAGTATAGTTTAGGGCACGGAATGTAATGTATTATAATTAAAGAAAGTAAAATAATATTAAAACAATATTCGTAAAGTTTATACGGATATTAAGAGGTCACCTTTTTTGATTATAATAGGCCAATAGAAATTAGCGTTATAAGAAATATTAAACATCCCTTCAATCAATCAATCAACAGCCAATCGTTGTCCACTGCTGAACATAGGCCTCTCCCAAGGTGCGCCAAAGCTCCCTGTCCTCCGCCTTCCGCATCCAGTTGGTGCCCGCCACCTTCTTAAGGTCGTCGGTCCACCTGGCTGGAGGGCGCCCTACGCTGCGCTTGCCGATTCGCGGTCTCCACTCTAGGACTCGTCTGCTCCAACGGCCATCGGTCCTACGACATACGTGACCAGCCCACTGCCACTTCAGCCTGCTAATTTTGCAAGCTATGTCGGTGACTCCGGTTCTTTTCCGGATAATCTCATTTCTGATCTTATCCTTCAAAGATACTCCGAGCATAGCTCGCTCCATAGCACGCTGAGCGACTTTGAATTTGTGGACTAGTCCCGCAGTTAGTGTCCACGTTTCGGCACCGTATGTCATGGCAGGTAAGACGCATTGGTTGAAGACTTTCGTCTTCAAACATTGCGGTATAGACGAAAAAATATATAAACATCCCTTACATCGACAATACTATAGCCACCTTGGGAACTAAGAAGATATATCACTCGTGCACGTAATAACTTTGGCCTACTTACTTTAAACTCAAAACACAACAATACTAAGCAGTGTTGTTTAGCTGTACAATATGTGATGCAATGTATGCCTGTCTAGGCTTGGCAGGCTCGCACAAAACCCTACCACTAAAAAAAACGTCCCCCAGACCGATGTGTGCGCAAACACAGGTGCACTCTCTCTTCCTTAGCTCTCATAGTCCGATGGAACGCAATCCGACACGACCGGACAGAGTTCAGGCGCAGGGCCAACGGCTTTACGTGCTTTCCGTGGCACTTCGAACTTCCAGACTCCGGGCTGCTACTGAGAATATTCTGACGGAAAAACCCAATAACTTTTTATTGGCCCGACCTGGGAATTGAACCCAGGACCTTCGGGTCTGCGGCCTTATAACAAACCACTAGACCAACGAGGCAGTCAATTATCGTCACCAAGAATATCGTAGGTAGTATCAAATACAAGTAACGTTATTAATAATACATTGTAATTTAATGAATCTTATATTATATAACAAAGTAAAATATTTTTGTTTGTTTAACATTACAAAGTTTAAATTTCGAAGAATATTAAAAACTATACCGACCAACACAATCTTCATACCGAATGATGACACACACGAAGACGAATATTTTGTTTACGAGAATCGTTTACAAACTGAACGTACCCCTAATCCAATTACGAATGTAAACAATTATAATAATTATACGGCACGTGTATGTTAATTACTGGAGATGGCAGAAAAAAAATACAGATTAATGATAAGTTATTATGAGCTCTATTGCCAACAGATTAAGATTTAAATTTTAACTTTAGTTATGGAATGAATTGAACAAAGACTATATTAACGAACGAAATACTATATTATGTAAGATAGAAAGATTTGCTTTTAAATTTGAGTAGTTCTTTTAAACCTCTAACATTTCTACAGCAAGTGAAACAATTCACTTAGTCTTAATTGTAATATAAATATTATTATAATAAACAAACCATGATATGCTTCAGTTACATATTACATATTATACAAGTTTAAATGGATGTTATTTACTAGTCTGTGATTTTATGCAGAATACATAATGGTATTAGGTGCGTTTTTATTTTCATTTAGTTGATTTTTCAGCTAATCCAACAATATTTCAAGATTGCAAGATCCATTCTCAGTTAGCGTCTACGTCGCGAAAGTAATAACTAATCGTAAGATAAATTTTAAAATCTAACGGATTTGTATTTTCGGAGATCTCGTGATGAGTCAGCCAGACAGTTATATTTCGCTTATATTTATTTTATAAGCTGAGTAAATTCCAATCTGGTTGTAGATTTGTTCTCTGCTGTCAAAACTTTCTTTAATCATTTTAAATTTAATATTACTTAAAGAATAAATTAAATTATCAGAAACCGCAATAAAAAAATACGTTACAACGATTGCAGCTGTATACAACATATCCATCGCGTATCACCCGCACACGACACGAGGACTCGTGGGACGGTAATCGAACCGAATACCCTCGAGGATACCGCGACACCACGACACGCGACCTGTCACATGTGAACTGCGAACGTTGAGTCTTGAATAAAAAAAAAAACGATAGTTACCGCAGTATATTATTTGCTGTCGAGTTTAGTCGGATTCTTAATACGTATGGGAATAATGTCAGGTTACTCGTATAGTTAGATGGCAAATACCTACCACAACCAACATATTCTATAAAACATTCCTTTATAATCTACTAAGCTAGCCGTCTGACTTCGCGTGGATATAATAAGGATCTAATTTTGGACTAGGACCTCGCGTACGCAGAACACCTCACAAAATTTAGGTAGGAATGCATAAGAACGTCATTTCTTATCCATGATTTGATTTTGACGTATGACGTATAGTTCTCGTGTGGAAAACGGCGACTTGTGTGTGTGTTACCTATCCCACAATACTATCACCCATCCCATGGCTTGTGTTCTTCAAGTGCATGCTAAGACCAAGGGAGCGCTCCCTGAGAAAAAGAAGCTTCACAAGTAAGAGCCCCGATTTCGAGTTACCCCATTTCTATCCATCTTAATACAGTCCCCATATCCGCTAAGCTATCGCGATTACACATAGAAATATTAATTAATTGCTGGTTCTAGCCAGAATACTTGATATTGTTGTGTTCCGGTTTGAAGGGTGAGTGAGCCAGTGTAATTACAGGCACAAGGGACATAAAATCTTAGTTCCCAAGGTTGGTGGCGCATTGGCTATAAGCGATGGTTGACATTTCTTACAATGCCAATGTCTAAGGGCGTTTGGTGACCACTTACCATCAGGTGGCCCATATGCTCGTCCTCCTTCCTATTCTATAATTAAAAAAAAAAAAAAAAAAAAAAAAAAAAAAAAAAAAAAAAAAAAAAAAAAAAAAAAAAAAAAAAAAAAAAAAAAAAAATATCCGGTGGTAGCTTTACATTTAATATGCTCCTGTGAAATGACCTTAAAAAGGTGACTGAATATGCCTTGAAATTATATTTCAATTATAGATTACAATCATCCTACTAAACTAATATTATAAACGCTAAAGTTAGTGAGGATTATTTATTACCTACACGCAAAACTGAACGGTTTGGATGACGAATAGAGATAGCTTATACCCTGACTTAACATAGGCTACATTTGCCCCCCTCCCATGCGGGGGTAGCCGCGAGCGGAAGCTTGTACAACAGGTTTTTTTTTATAGAATAGGAAGGCGGACGAGCATATGGGCCACCTGATAGTAAGTGGTCACCAACGCCCATAGACATTGGCATTGTAAGAAATGTTAACCATCGCTTACATCACCAATGGGCCACCAACTGGCTCACTTATCAAGTACTGCTGTTTTGCGGTAGAATATCTGATAAGTTGGTGGTACCTACCTAGACGAGCTTGCACAAAGCTCTACCACCAGTAAAATAAGACAAGACATAAACATAAGAGACCAAAATGTTTGTCATATCATATTGAAAATTGAAAACTTTTACAAAAACTGACAAAAACACAGATTTTCTTTCCTCTCAAGTCAGAGTATTTCATTTTCCGAAACTCTAGTAGTTTTTACTTTCAACATAAATATATGAATGTAATCCTTCTACATCGAATTTATTATCATAGATTTCATTTGTTTACCCTTTTCTCTAATTTGCAATAAAACAATCTACGCATTAATTACGAACAGGGGTAGTTTCTACAACTTTCTAACAAAAAAAATTGCACATTTAACACACCCTATTAGTAAATACCTAATTCCGTCACTTCACTGCGCACAAGTCGCCATATGCGCGCGTTGACTGTGAAATTAAATCAAAATATAGGAATAAAAAATATGGCGTCGAAATTCGCGTTAATTGCACTTGCTCGATTGCATCTTACCCCACGTGAATTATATTATTGGATGAATTAAATAAATAGTGCATCTTTTGGCGTACAATGCCAAATTATTCGAACAAGCCAATTTGTTATTTTTTTTTTATCTACAATAAAACATTTAATCTATTATACTAAAGCGTTTTTTGTGATGCAGACTAAAACAATACTAAGCAAATACAAAGTAGCCGTATACGCAGCCTGCAATCTCCCACAGCTGGGCGAAGACCTCTTCCCCATTTCGAAAAGATTTAAAAGTTACTCCACCATGCTGCCAATGCGTGTTATGGAAGATTTCCATTCAGCGGATGCAGGTTTCCTTACGATGTGCTCCGTCACCATTTAGTACGAGATGATTTAACTAGTTGTGGGATATTTAAGCTAAGACAATCAAGCAAATGGGTGACGCAAAGATGTACAAGACCGCCGGAAGACATTGTTACAGTAACACATTATCGTAATATCGTATCGTAACAGCCTGTGAGTGTCCCACTGCTGGCTCCTAAGTGCTAAGGCCTCCTCTCCCTTTTTGAGGAGAAGGTTCGGAGGTTATTCCACCACGCTGCTCCAATGCGGGTTGGTGGAATACACATGTGGCAGATTTTCAGTGAAATTAGACACTGCATGTGTCATGTGGTTTTCTCACGATGTTTTCCTTCGCCGTAAAGTACGAGATGAATTATACAAGACAAGGCAAATGACTACTCCGCCTGGTGGTAAATGGTAGTAGAGTTCAAACGCAACGACGGCAATACAGTCGGGAAGAATGATCTGCACTACGTGTCCCCCTTGCCGGCCCGGAAGATGCCTCTTCACGCCTCGATTCAAATTCAAAAGAGGAAATTATTCAACAGTTCTATACACTTCACTACTGATGGTACAGAGCTTGTCGATTCCAAACCAAATGTAAAATGCGATTTGGACGTTAACCCTTCGATTATTTGAAGTACTACAAAACTACGAGTAACCCAGGTTATAAGAGGAAATTCTTCAACAGTGGCATACACTTCACTACTAGTACGAAACTTATCGATTCCAAACCAAATGTAAAATGCGATTTGAACGTTAACCCTACGATTATTTTAAGTACTACAAAACTACGACAACGTAACATTAAGCAGAGCAGAGCTTCAAGCAAATGAAGACACAAAACACGATAAAATATTTCAACAAACAAAGGTAAAATAATACTCTTGTATAAGTGAAAAGTGGGGTGAAGTTCCGGGCAAACGTCACCTGCCATTAAATAGAGCTCGAATCATTGACAAAACACAAATTGAATGGGTCACCCCCGTCGTCCGTCCCTGCCTCTATTGAATAAATATTGTTTCTTCGATGGATTGAATTATGTTGTTTTGGTTGGGCATTGAGTTTAATAGCTCGAATTTTATTCAAATGTAATAAAATCGCATGTGTACATATATTATTGTATATGTAATTTATATAAGTTTCTATATTTTACACCAATATTTTATAAAAGTAAGTTTCCATGATAGTATAATATATTTATATAAAAAAAAGAAAACAAGAACATCTTTATACGATAAAAAATAAATTGTTCAAATAAACAGTTTCTTTTAATATCTGAGTCTCTATCATCAAAACTCTCCCCGCAATCTTTAGAAAGAAATTATTTAATTATTATAAAAGACGATTACTTTATTTTCTTTCATTTTAATTAATATTTTTACTAATTTAAATTATGATTTTGATATTTGTAATTGTTTTAATGATGTTATTATAACAATAACGTTAGTTTATAATTTAATTTTAACATTTTTTTAGATTGATTCATAATAATTTTTTATTACTTTCAATTTATGAAACTGGAAGTACACTTGTAATTGTCACGCACGTTAGATACATTAGTAATATTTTATAAGTTAATTTGTAAATGCTTTGTATATATATTGTAAGTGTACTTTTACAAATATATTAATTACAAAAACATAAAAATAAATATGTACATACCGATATTAATGTACAAAAATATTTTTTTAACTACAAGTTGAATACATACAAATAATAACGACATTGGCAATAATAAAAGTCGAAGTTTTATCATTATTTTCAACTATAAATGAACGCTGCTATCATTAAATACAAACAAACAATAAAAGCCTTTGTTAAAATGAATCATAAATGTTTATATAACAATAATAGATAAACAAAACGTAAAATGAGAACGAAATTCAAATAATTTGTCTCCCCATCAAACCGAATGTGAGAAGCTAGCGCTAATAAAAAACAAATATTGGTATATCAAATAATCATCGAACCGTCAGAGTTTTAATAAATTAAAAATGTCCTCGTTATAATTGCTGCCCAAAAAAGACTTGGAGAGAGTGCTAGCGACTTAAAGCATATGATGTTATTAAAATTACATTAACTGTTGAAATAACGAAAAAACTGTTCTATATATTTTGTTTCATTTAATTTTTAGCAAAAAATGAAATGAAAGAATTAGGAAAAATTTTATTAACTCATGATATGTTTTCAAATAAATTTAAATTACTTTATTAAATATTAATACATTCAATTGAACAGTAACAGCCTGTGAATATCCCACTGCTGGGCTAAGGGCTCTTTTCTTTTTTTTGAAGAGAAGGTTTGGACCTTATTCCACCACGCTGCTCCAATGCGGGTTGGTGGAATACATTACAATTGTTAAGTACATTACAATCAATTGACTTCTTGGAAATCAAAGTATAAACTACTATTTAAATAAGGACTTTTTGCAATTTTGTTTAAAAGATAAATATTGTTTTAAAACGAACAAAATCGAACGAGCGTTTATTATGAAGCATATCACACTATTATTAAAACGCTGCAATTGTAACTCCAACTCATCGATCGCTCCATCTCCACAGGACGGAACCAAGCTCGTATTAAAAGCTCAACATTTTAATTTAGCAATTGGTAGGCGTGGCGTGTTCCGACGACATGCTGTCTAATTATAAAGCGGCTCATTGGCTTTTTGATATTCAAACGAAAGCGGGGTCGGGAATAGGTGTTCTTACCCTGATTATATTGTTGGCTTTGTCGGACAAATGTTTGACAATTTTTTTAAATGAGAAAATAAACAGAAATTGTGTAAGAAAAAGTAATTTTGTAAGCATTTTGGTAAGCGGTCAATACCAAACTGTAAGCATTGAAACTGTCAGTATTAACTGTGGTTAACACTTTCGATGTGGTATAAATCGTGGTGTTCAGAAATCAGTTGCTTTATTTCTGAAGACAGAAAAACTAATTATTTGGAAGTATTTTAATGATATTATATACTCCGATGGTCAGTGGTGATCACCGCTAAAATATATTGGCACTGTAAAAAACATTATCATGGCTTACAAACAATGCGCCACCAATCTTGGGAACAAAGTAACTTGAGTGAATTCAGCCTGTAGTTATACTGACTCAGTCACCCATTAAACTGAAACGCAACAATACTAAGTATCACTGTAGAATTTGTGATGAGCAGGTGGTGCCTACCCAGACTTGCACAAAGTCCTAGTCTGGTAGTGTAATTGCCACTACCTGTGCTTAAACATATCTGCCACCACCTCACGCGGCTAAGATTTGTACAGCAGCTTAACTATTTCGACCTGTATATTTTTGATCTTTAGCATAAACTTGGAACGAAATAAAGTTTTAAATTGCAAAATAATTTCAAAGCTATTACGCCTACACTTTAAAAATGAACAATTTTCAATGTTCAGAAATAGAATCACCTTCACGATAAGAGCGTAATAGCATTATCGAGTCGGAGAGGTGATCGAATCGAGTGTTTAATTCGATTCCTCCTCTCGATTCCATTGTCCGCAATCGAGTGCTCTCGATACATCCTTGTACCCTTTTACGCCTTTAATTGCGATGATATGATTGGTTATACGATTTATGTGTACTCGAATATAATAATAATAATATAATATCCTGGGTCATTTTTCACACACGGCCATCTGATCCCAAATTAAGCTTGTACAGAGCTCGTGCTATGAAAACCAGACAACTGATATACTACATATACTACTTTTCTTTTGTAAATACATACTTTTATAGATAATTACACCCAGACTCAGGACAAACAGACATGTTCATGCACACAAATGTCTGTCCTGGGTGGGAATCGAACCCACAACCTTCGGCGTGAAAGGCAAGTATCTAGATACCAACCACGCCAACCGGCTCGTCAAATATAAAATCGATTATTTTGCTTACAATGCATCATTACAAAATTCGATTTTTTTTTTAAATAATGTTATTAGACAGATGGATCAACATAGAAAACATTACAACTTAAGCCGTATCTTTAAGTTACATTTAACAAACACACACACAAATACACAGTCCATTGTTCTAAGTATGTTATATTTCATGGCTTTCTATTTTACTTTTTTTGCTCCATGTAATTCCATTGTTTTACATTTTGTACAAGGAGTAGAAGAACCCGCTCTTCTGACATAACGTTTTTTTTAATAATTCAGGCAACCCGACTCTACTAAGAACTGACGTAGATGTGGTCAGATGTGGTGGTAGAAGAGTAGCGCATTTTATGTTAATTCCGAATATGTTTTTACTATTACATGGAAGCATAGAGACTGCTGATGGTACTTAATAAATAAATATAATCCAAAAACAAATTTACATTTTAGAGAATAATAAATAACTTCACATTATCTATTCAATTAGCACCCCCGATTTAACGAACGAATTCGAAACTCGATTATTAATTCAATGAAGAAATATATCTTGAACTAAATTTATTGACACGTACATACAATAATATTGATAAATAAGGGATACATATAGATATTAGTAAATCAGTAACAGCCTGTTAATGTCCCACTGCTGGGCTAAGGCCTCCTCTCTCTTTTTGGGGAGAAGGTTTGGAGCTTATTCCACCACGCTGCTACAATGCGGGTTGGTAGAATACACATGTGGCAGAATTTCAATGAAATTAGACACATGCAGGTTTCCTCACGATGTTTTCCTTCACCGTCAAGCACGAGATGAATTATAATCACAAATTAAGCACATGAAAATTCAGCGGTGCTTGCCCAGGCTTGAACCCACAATCATCGATTAAGATTCACGCGTTCTAACCACTAGGCCTAGGATTGTATGAAAGTAAAATATTTAAAGGTAGCTTGTATGCGACACGATACAAAAACGTCCCCGTTTGTGCAGCGCCTTAGTGAGCGCTAAAATTTTTTTTTGTTTTGTTTTCATTCAATGTAAGTCGGGATGGGCATATAAGTTTTCATGTGCAATAAACAAAACATACATAGCACGAAACATATTTAAAGAAGGAATTCTTTATTCTAAGCAAATTACAATAATCGAAATTTAAAAAAAAAACGCATGAGATGAGATCGTTTACAATTTAAGTACACTGCAAAAACGTTGTCCTTTCAAACGTTTATTGACATTTTATTTAATGATCGTCGATTAAAACACTAAAAGCTGCTAATTGTCACCGGATATTTTTAATACCAAGAAAATAACAATAAAACCTTGAACGTACAAATCATTTTAAGGTATGTACACACGTTTGGACAAGGAGTCATACAACATGATCTATACTAATATTATATATATCACGCCTGAACCACTAAACCGATTTTGATGAAATTTGGTATGAACCAAGTTTGAATCCAAAGGCAGGACATAGGCTTTTTTTATAGAACTCCCCACTTTTGAATCGTCATTTTACAATTTGAATTTTAATATAAGTATAGCCACCACCGCCGATTCGAAATTTGAATCCCATTTAGAAGAACCGGCAAGAAACTCATTACTTACTCTTAGTCATAAATCAAAAAAATATACATGCAATAAACAAACCGTAACCGTAACAGCCTGTGAATGTCCCACTGCTGGGCTAAAGGCCTCCTCTCCTCTTTATGAGAAAGTTTCGAGCTTATATCTTTTCGCAATAAACATATACAATTATATTTACATATCCTGTATGAACATCAACGAATACTAACCCCAAGATCTTCTATCATTTATATAACAGTATTAGCCTTATTTATTGAAAAAAAAAAATAACATGAGTTTTAAATTCCACTGGAGACCACTGAAACAGATCAATATTACTCTAAATTTAAAATCGAGCCAACATCACCTTATCTTAAATTAAAGGAAGCGGGCAGATTACTCTATATAAATTTAAACGAAATAATCATGGGACATTTACTGGTGGTAGGGCTTTGTGCAAGCTCGTCTGGGTAGGTACCACCCACTCATCAGATATTCTACCGCAAAACAGCAATACTTGATATTGTTGTGTTCCGGTTTGAAGGGTGAGTGAGCCAGTGTAATTACAGGCACAAGGGACATAAAATCTTAGTTCCCAAGGTTGGTGGCGCATTGGATATGTAAGCGATGGTTGACATTTCTTACAATGCCAATGTCTAAGAGCGTTGGTGACCACTTACCATCAGGTGGCCCATATGCTCGTCCGCCTTCCTATTCTATAAAAAAAAAAAAAAACATTTATATTATCAAATTAACCCTAATATTACACTTAAGCCGACCCCATGTTCGATCAAACTAACTGTATCAGATTTAAACGATAATCACTTGTAATCTCGCGTACATTGATACATCATTCTGGGAAACTAACAGAGTATCGATTACAGTTGGCCGATTTGAATTGTATAAAGTTTACAAAATGCCCTGTCAATTAGGGCTGACTGGTGGTAGGGCTTTGTGCAAGCTTATCTGGGTAGGTACCAACAACTCATCAGATATTCTACAGCAAAATAGCAGTACTGTGTAGTGAGCTAGTGTAATTACAGGCACATCTTAGTTCCCAAGGTTGGTGGCGCATTGGCGACGTAAGCGATGATTAACATTTCTTACAATGCCAATGTCTATGGGCGCTGGTGACAACTTACCATCAGGTGACGATTGATGACAAACAATTGATGATCTTCTTACGAATGTAAAATTACTTATGAAAGAAAGAGATAGATCAATGTGTAACTTTTGCAATATTTATTATGCTATTGAAAAATTTAATATATATTTTTAACAGACAGACAATAGCGAATTAGCAGTTAAAAACAAAAACATTAAAAAATAGTCAATAAAATAGATACATTATAATTCGACTTTGCTCTTTCGGTTATAAAGTTTTTAAATATAAAATGAAACTTTAGTAGTGTAAACGTATATATGTAATACTATAAAAAAAAACTATTATATACTATAAAAAAACTATAAATTAATGCCTAAAAAAATTATATTAGTTTACTATACGAAATAAATGACTCGGAAACTGGTTATAAAATACCGTAATTATTAGTCTGTGGCGCACGGAGCGAACAATAAGGAAAGAGTGCCCATATGTACACAAAGTTATGGCGCTGTCACACACATGCTCACTGTTCAAGTGAAACGCGAATAAATTGACCACTTTCAATAATTTCTTGTCTTAATTAAGTATAATATTATGGAATAACGATAAGATTATAACATATCAGTCATATCTAAAACTTTTTAATTATAAATAATTATAATAAATTGATTTCAATTATGAAAAATAAAAATGATAACGATTGAATTTCTCGTCGATTCTCGGTAGAATCTACACTCCGGGACCCGATTTCTTAAGATTAATCTTATTAATTTAATTGAATATATCTTGATTTTGTCTTGCCCAACGTACTTGTGTTAATTCAGAGTTGGATATATACTTATTTATTTTATTAATCCTTTATTGCACACACTTTACAAACATTAAGTAGCATATAACAGCAAGTACAACATATAGTATGCGAAGGGGGCCCTATCCCTTGTAGTGCAACCTCTGTGAAGAGAAACGTTTATATGTTTTTTAGCCAGGATCACTAATCGGGCATAGTGTGCGAAAAACTTATACTTAAAATTTAACTTTTACTATTTATTATTAGATTTTATAGCGTTGTTTAAGTATTTTTTTATAAAGACAAATTATATATTTGTACGTTTTATAATATTTTTCATATATTTTTGAGTTGCCGCTACAACGCATATATATAAAGTATCGCTAGTTTTAACAAACAAACTGCGAATCGGCACGATGCGAATTCGCAACATAGTGAAGTGCGACGCGAATTGCTGCGATATGACTTCGCGCGGCAAGGGAACTCACTCGCTGCCTTGTTTCAGGTAAATAGTAATATATTTACATAACCAACGAGCGTACTCTAAATTCTAAATTGAAAAAATTGAAGGAATGTCGACTGCGCTGGTACGGCCATATGCTGAGACGTAACGATGATCCTATCAAGAAAGCCTTAAATATCCCGGACCGACCGCGGGGAAGAGGGCGACCGCCCGCAACCTGGTGGTCAAACATACAAAGAGGCCCAGAAAGAGAATCTGAGTACACAGACAACCCAGAACAGAGCTCTCTGACGCAGATGTACAAGGAGACCCGACCCCAGCTGAACTGTGAAGAGGGTTTGAACAAAGAAGAAGAAGAACCAACGAGCGTACTCGCATATTTCTGCGATGCGACGTCGCCTCGTATCGCATTTTTGAACGAGACGAAACTTTTTTTTACAATTTGAAATTTTTAAAAAGTGTACTTTATTAAATATAACATCTAATAATAACTATGCAATTAATAACTTGGGTTAAATAAAATAAAATAATTAACAACTTGATCTCAAAAGTTAAACGAAATATAAAAAAGAAAATGCTATAATATATATCATATAAGACATATAAATCAAAATATACTTTTAAATATGTCTCAATATATTTAACAAAGACACGTCAACAATACTAAACTTTTCACGTACGGACGAATTGTTCGTCGATACGAAAGCACAACAGCCATTGTTTATAGTGATTAAATGGGACTTTTGTTGTGTTCGATGGGGCGTTAGAATACCATAATATTTGTATTGACATCGTTTTTGTTTGATATTAAAAAAAATATATATATTTTTATTTTTCCAACATTAATCACAGCTGTACACAAAAGAAAAAACAACTTATACAGTAAAAGGTTTTAGCCAAACTTAATTCTTAATCCGTTAGAACAAAGTATGTTATCGCTTGTAATTACATTTGCTCACTAATAGCTAAAAAGTAACAGAACACTACAACGCCTTGGAGTAATGGGCCATAGAACATTGTAAAGGACGACATTAATGTTTATTTTAAGCGTTAACTTTCCATTACGAAAACTATATATTAAATATAATATAATAAAACATAAACCCCGAAAATTAAACCAAATTAATATTTTTTCTGATAAATGGTAAATAGAAACAAACATACAAACAAGATCGCGTTTACCAGAAAACACAAAATAAATATATACAATAACAGCCTGTGAATGTCCCACTGCTGGACTAAGGCCTCCTCTCTCTTTTTTGAGAAGGTTTCGAGCTTATTCCACCACGCTGCTCCAATGCGGGTTTGTGGAATACACATGTGGCAGAATTTCAGTAAAAATTACACACATATGCAGGTTTCCTCATGATGTTTTCCTACACCGTCAAGCACGAGATGAATTATAATCACAAATTGTGACATAAACAATGATAAAAAAATCTTGAATTTGTAATATATAGATACATAATGAATAGACTTTTTGGTTATCTTGTTTCATTCGAAAATCTACATCGAATATCCAAAATCGTAACTTCGCCACACAAGCGTAGAAAATTCGTAAATGTATTGAGAAAAATCCTCCCTAAACATTTTTTACTCGCCTCTCACCCCCCAAATAACGGAGGGCGGTGAGTGCTAGTGCATTAGACAAATTAGATTATGACTAACCCGATGTACATTGCCGAGCGGAACACACGAAATTGATCCTTAATAACAATGACATAAATAACATATTAGCAACGATATTGTGAAAAATAATATCAAAAACGTTTCACAAGCTTTCCGTGCTTTTCGGGTATAGACCAGCAACAAGCGTCTTGGGATTACGAATTAATATCGCTTTTCGCATAAAAAGGTCACTTAAAAAACATTTTAATCCATAAAGAATATTATATAGAGTGATGCATCGTTCAAAGTATTAGAAATTTCAATCACTTGCTGTTCACTGGAGGATCATAGAGAAAGTTAATTTAAAAATTCGTTTTTATTACTAGTTTTCGTCTACGGCTTCAACCACGTATTGGGGGGGGGCAGGCGTTAGGTATAAAAATTAGTAGCATCTTTCATGGGGCTCAAGCTTGCCTTGTAAAAGATAATAATATAATTGGGATTAGTAGTTTTTACGCGAAACTAATAAATTCGCATTTTATAATACTAAAATATATTTAAAACTAGTGTTCGTGTTGGTGGAGGGGGTTGTTATAAAAAACTAGCCATTATCCTTCCTCAGTTTCTTCGAGCATGCTTCATACCAAATTTCATCAAAACCGATTTAGTGGTTCAGCCGTGAAAGCATAACAGTTATTTTCGCATTTTTTATATTAGTAAAGATCATAAGCAACATTGTTCCTTGTAAACTGTGTTTTATTTATCTTTTGTCCATATGGCAAATTTTCTACTTAAAAACGCTAAATCGTACAGGTATGCTTTGTAATAAAAAATACTTATAAAATAGTAAAAATCTAATTTTTCTCTCTTTGTCTTATGTACAGCAGCGTTCATTAAAATTTATTTTGATATTTTTATGAACAAAAGCTTTTTTTTACAATCCAAAAGAAATCATATTGTAACCTTGATATTGTTGTGTTCCGGTTTGAAGTGTGAGTGAGCCAGTGTAATTACAAGCACAAGGGACATAACATCCTAGTTCCCAAGGTTGGTTCAAGGTTCTGGAAGTTGGTGGCGCATTGGAGATGTAAGCGATGGTTAATATTTCTTACAATACCAATGCCACATACCATCAGGTGGCCCATATGTTCGTCCGCCTTCCTATTCTATAAAAAAACCTCTAAAACACTATCTTTTTTTACAATATTTCTTTGAGAGAAATTCATGTAATTGTCAAGAATGACTATAATATTTAGAAGTTTCAATAATTTATTTTCATATTTTTTTAATACATTTATGTCTGAGCCTTTTTTTATTATATATTGTTTATATAGCTTCGTTACGTTGGAAGAGTGGAGCGGAAATGACGTCAAAAATTGACACTACAAAGAAGACAGCTAATTATATACATATATAGACTATTTGAACCGCAAGAGAAGTAAAGAAAAATAAAAAACTGACATTTAATCGACGCGATATCTCATTCACGACATTGATCATGAATTCTCGAAAAAAATGCGTTTTGAATGTCGACAGAGTTATTATCGGAACTTTGGAAGTTAAATTAAAAAAGAAATTAAAGTGGATATAATTAATTGAGTGGAATAGTGTTGTATATAAGTAACGATATATTAATCAAAAACTGTAGCGCATAAGATATCTGAGATATTAGCGATCGGTTGGAATGTAATAAGCTAAGGTTTATTTACATCTACCATCTTTAGAATAAGGCTTTATGTATATTTTGATTGCCTCGTTGGTCTAGTCGCTTGATGTAAGGACACAGACGCGGAGATCCTGGGTTCAATTCCCAGGTCGAGCCCATAAAGTTATTGAGTTTTTCTGTCAGAAAACTCTGAGTAGCAGCTCGGAGTCTGGAAGTTGGAAGTGTGTCCACTCCCGTGCCTCGGAAAGCACATAAAGCCGTTGGTCCTGCGCCTGAACTCTTTCCGGTCGTGTCAGATAGCCGTCCCATCGGATTATGAGAGTTAGGGAATGGAGAGTGCACCTGTGTTTACGCACACACTTGTGCACTATAATATCTCCTGCGCAGTTGGCTAATCTCTCTTGAGATTGGCCGCCGTGGCCGAAATCGGTCTGGAGCACAATATTATTATTATTATGTACATTTACTTATCAATGACTGATAGTACATGAATGTAAGAAAATCGAAAATAAATTATATTTAACTATCACACTCGTACTACGAACAAGTATAATAACTGTTTTTTATATAATTATATGACTTATATATTATATAACAAAATGATTTTACAACCGTAATTAGTAACAATTTCGTGTCTAAAATTCTAATATTAAACAATCCAAAAATTTGACTGACCTGATAATCTGATGCGCTCTGTTCCTCAAGAAGACGAGGACATCCACTTCCTCCTTGGGCTTGTTCCCTTGTTCCTCGTGGATGCGGCTAGCGCACAGCACGGAGTCCAGGGCGACGGACAGACAGTCGGCCAGCTGTTTCGCTAGTTCCATCTCCTTCTGATCGTATTGGAGATTTTTGTCCTACAGAAATAATTACATATTAATACAGACAGTATCTCGTAGTCAGGCAGATATTTCCGTTTCTCAATAAGAGAAGATTTGGAGCTCATATTATCAAGATGTTTAAACGCGGGTTAGACACCCAAGCTGCTGAGTTTCGTCCACTCAGGTTATTCCGTATGAACATACTCGAAATTCGCCGCAGAAAACGGTCGTCAAATGTCAGAAAGTTTTACGCAATATTGACCGTAATCATTAAAACATTTCAAGAAGACAAACATCAAAATCGTATATCACCATCATAAGTCGGCTGTCAACACTTTACGGGTGAGTAATGAAGTGAGTTATTAAAGAATAGCACTACCGGTTTCTTAAAAATGTTATCCTTCACCGCAGACTACGAGATGGGTCCGTGTTGTGCGGAAATTTTTCAACCCACAGAAACATTGATAGAAGTTATTAAGATTTGAAAGAGTGAACCAATGTTATACTGTCCACCAATCATCAAACCAATGGTTTACTGTCACCATAACAAGGACAGCTACATGACTAGCTCGTCTCATTTTTCCTTATATCTTATTACTATTCTATCTCCTACAAAACCAGGCCACTATATCGAGCAGTTCAGTTCCAACCTAGATCCGCAGCCCTTCCCTTTTACGGAGATTTTATATATTAATTTATTTTCATCCCTTACATCGCCGATGCGCCACCAACCTTGGTAACTAAGATGTTATGTCCTTTGAGCTTGTAGTTTTATTGTCTCACTCAGCCTTCAAACCGAAACACGACAATATTACATATTGCTGCATGGTACAATGTGAAATATGCGATGAGTAGGTGGTACCTACACAGACGAACTCGACTGTTGTAGTCGACCTACCATCAAGTTTAAAGTGTGAAGGAACTTCTTTTTTTATATAATAAATCCTTAATCTCGGGGCCTCATAACAGAACGAAGTAGACACGAGGTCGTGAGTATATATTAGACGGAGAATATAGAAAAGTTCACGAACGTAAAAATGCAACGCACGCCGACCATTAGGCGAGGTTACGTAGGTATGTGCTGTATCAACGCGGGGCATTAGGGATCGGGAGCGTTCACTACGCGACAGTTACTCGACTCTTCGACTATTCTGTATTAATTTGACGTTTCTTAAAATACAATCTTAATATTCTTAAATACAGTATTTAATGTAAGTTTCGTAACATAAAAACGAATATTTACTTCAAATTAATAACAATCAATAGTCGATATAACACTAACTCTCGTTTCTTAATCACGCGTATAAAAATACAAATTTCGCATCATCGAATGTACAAAGTGTGACATTAATTGCAATACATAGGCAGTTATATGTGTTAAATTTATATGAATTTTCGAAAAACTTGAAGCGTATTCCAGTAACATAATATATAGACACCGTTGTTCGAAAAGAAAAAAAGAAAAACTTATCTCTAAACTAACAAATTTGGCGCGTACGGCGATCTTATCGTCGAGATGTTCCATCGCGGACCTCGTAAACAACTAGATTTACCGCATCGCGCGAAAAACGTGCAAAAAATCAAAGATGGCGTCAATGATAACGACAATTAACAAGGCGGCCAGCGGTTGTACATTTTAATAAGTCCTTTTTAATTAGCGAGATTGAAATAAAGTATTTCGAAATCGAGACCAAAATTTGAATTTGAATAGCAGGACTTTTTTTTTGTGAATTTATCGACTTTGATATTTAACTTTAATTATAAAATATGAATGCATTTTTATTAATGTATCAGTAATCTATTTAGGTAAGATAAGCATCGAGATAAGATATTTACCAATTTAAGTAAAACGTCAATTAAGTATTATCCAAAATTTGTGATAAGCGAACTGATGAAAAAGATTTATTTTTTTTAAATAATTAAGTATTTACAATTATATCTCCACTTACAATTGTACAGGGGAATTCATTACAAGCAAAAAAATAATAATTTGTTCGGTTTAAGAAATATAAAATACACGGGTTTTATGAAAGTGTACCTGACCTAATTTCAGCCATCTCAAAGACTCGTCCACTTCGCAGAAGATATTATAGTATACAAGAATTTGTGCACAGGGGCACTATTAACTCACATTTATAATCTGACTCCGACCGAAGAGAGATCAGGTACAGGACTTTATTTGTTTTTCTTTGCATTTCATTATAAACTCTGAATCGGCGACCTTATAAGATATTAAGAAGCAGCTAAATCAACAAAAAAGTTAGTCGTATGAACTTTATAAAATGAAATATATATAATAGGAAAAAAAAATACTGTTCATTTAACCAAATCTAATAGCCCAAATTCTGCAGTGTGGCTCTCAAACCGTTTCGTTATTTCCTTTACAACGATTTATATTTTACTTAAATGTTTTTATAAAAGAAAAAAAATATTATTTTTTTAGGATATCATAGTGTACACATATATTGAAGTGGTTGTATGTGTTAAATGTGTTAAAATTAAACGTGTTAAAACTTACAAGTGTGCGGTGAAACTCTGCCCTGTATCTATCCAGCTAGTAGAAAACAGGGTTGAGAGAAAAATATTTTTAACTTATCTTTAAGGGAGGAGACGTTTATCCAGCGTTGTTACTTTAATTTATACTTAACTACTTTACGTATTAAGTTTTAAGCTTAATTTAAATTTGTATAAAAACCCTCAAATGCTAACGACTACTAAAATTTATGATTTTATTCAAAAATTAGATGAACATTAACGTATACCACGAATCGATTCGCATTTAACGAAATCAAAGAGAGAAGATTAACATATAAAATTAGACATTTAACGCAACATATAACGATTATATAAAAAAAATACCAAATGCATATACATTTATTTTGATGTTAAAGATTTCCAAGCGATAGCGATAGCGTCAGATCTTGATCAGATGAGCGTAAATTAAATGTAAATGAAACCTTATAATTAACAATTAAGAATACGACCAATCAAATATGATTCTTTATTACAAATATGAAATCGAAAATTTGGTATGTCGTACTTGAATTTAAAAAGAAATAACATTTATAATTAACATTTATTATTATTTTTTTATAGAATAGGAAGGCGGACGAGCATATGGGCTACCTGATGGCAAGTAGTCACCAAACGCCCATATACATTGGCATTGTAAGTAATGTCAACCATCGCTTACATCAAAAATGCGCCACCAACCTTGGGAGCTAAGATTTTATGTCCCTTGTGCCTGTATTATACTGGCTCACTCACCCTTCAAACCGGAACACAACAAAAACAAGTACTGCTGTTTTGCGGTAGAATATCTGATGAGTGGGTGGTACCTACCCAGACGAGCTTGCACAAAGCTATACCACCAGTAAATGTATTAATCATGTATAGTCGAATGGGCTTCTAGACGTTTTTGCGTTTGTAGTAGTGCACCGTCACCTGATAAATAAATAACAAATGTCGGTAAGGTAGGCTGTGCACGCTCGTCTGGGTACCTCTCACTCATCAGTCATCGTACTGCAAAATTTATCTGACTGCAGTTATCAATATATATATATATATTAAATGATATTTAGTGCAACGTTAATGATTTCTTTAAAAGTATATGTTAATACATATAGGAAGATGGATATGGAAGATATTTAAGAATATCTCAAACATCGTCAAATTAATTAATTTTCAAACTTAATTAATTCATTATATATAGCCTTAAATCTCACTTGTATACACGTTATGTATTTAAATTTCATATTTTTTATACCATTTATCATAATTAAAAAAAAAAAACTAGTTACAATTTTAACATCAAGCTCAAATATGAACGCGTTAGAACTTAGTGCGTATGAGACAGAAGCAAAATATTTCATTTAAAATGTAACATACTAATTTACATAAAATATAATAATAATAATAATAATATCCGAGGACATTTTTCACACACGGCCATCTGATCCCAAATTAAGCTTGTACAGAGCTTGTACTATTTAAACCAGACAACTGATATACTACATATACTATTTTTCTTTTGTAAATACATACTTATATAGATAATTACACCCAGACTCGGGACAAACAGACGTGTTCATACACACAAATGTCGGTCCTGGGTGGGAATCGAACTCACAACCTTCGGCGTGAAAGGCAAGTATCTACCAACCACGCCAACCGGCTCGTCTAATATGTGTATACATATTATCATTAGACGAGCAAGTTTACTGGTTAGTATAAACGCTCCCCGTGGATGCATTAGCGCCGCTTTTAAGGCGCCCGCCCACTCACCGCTACCGGGTGTGTTCAGGGATGACCATTGTTAACGTAATTCAATTATTTCTTTATAGAAACATCTTTTGAAAATAATTCAATATAAAATTTACTTTCAATGAAGGTTCTTAGAAATGCATATTTATATATTTTTTTGGCTATATATTATTTAAATACGAAATATACCATAAATATAATGCACTACATAAATTCTTACGCAAATAAAATAACGATAAAATACATTTATAGTAATTAAAGATTAAATTTATATAAATATATGTCATAACCAATAGGATAAACATAATACATTACAAAATAAAAAATTACCATTAAAAATATATATTTTGGGCTTACAAGCTTAATTTGGGATCAGATGATTAAATGCGTGAAAAATGTCCCGGGATATAATTATTATATATATTTCAATAGATAAAAAGTGGCAACCCTAAGAAGGCAAAGGCGCGGCCGACGTGTACTTTATACGAACGACCCCGCTGTTTAACCGCACACGAGCTATACTAGACATATAACAATAATATTGCTCAAGTGTATATTCTTATTTATTTATATACTTACAGCTCCAGATATTATATTAATTAGTTAGAAAAAAAGGGAAGATGTTGCAGTTGAGTCTTTTTGGTTATAATTATATTAATTATTTATATTTATTGTAACTTAGTATTTAGTACTTAAGTTTTTATTTTATTTAATTTTAATTTACTTGAAGAAAGGGAAGGTGTTGTAGTGGAGTCTATACCTGGCTAGTGATAAAGAAAGAAAGTCAGTTGTCAAAGAGGTGATGTCTATAATTTATATACAGTACAGTAACAGTAACAGCCTGTAAATGTCCCACTGCTGGGCTAAGGCCTCCTCTCCCTTTTTGAGGAGAAGGTTTGGAGCTTATTCCACCACGTTGCTCCAGTGCGGGTTGGTGGAAATTGGAATTTACATATACATGTATATATATGTTATTTAGTATTTGCTAGTTACTAACGCCAAACATGAATATTTAGTATTGTATTTCAGTTTGAAGAGCAAGTGAGCCAGTATCTACACAGCACAAGGGATATATCTTAGTTACCGCATTGCCGTTGTAAGGAATCATTAATATTTCTTCCAGTGCCGTAAAGTGGCACAAGTGGTACAGACAACAAAACAATGGTTCCTTGACCATTTTTTTTTTGTTAACTCAATATTACATTAATGGACTTGTAAATTGCTAAATATAGCAAAGCATAAACTCTATTAATGAAAAAATATATACAATAATATATTATTATTATTATTATTATTATTATTATTATTATTATTATTATTATACATTATATAATTTATGTTTATGATGGTATAACTTTAACTTTAGTTTTTATTTATTTATTTTATTATTAATATGTCTGGTCCTCTCTTTATTGTACTCATTATGTATATATATATACATATAACCGTAATTCATAGTCAGTACCTTATATTTACAACCCTTGTAATAAAACTATAAAACTACTAAACGAAATCGTCCAAGAACATTCGTAAAGGTTGGCGACGTCTGATTGAAGAACATCAAAACTAACAATCCAGAAAACGTTCGTGAACCCTTTTAAACTGATAGAAAAACTTCCGTTTAGGGAGCTTGTTTATGGTCAAAGAGGATACTGGCATTTATTGAAGCTAAATGAAATTATTTTGTTTATGGTTAAATTTATAGACTGCAGTGTAATATGGTAACTAATATTTTATTGTTATCTGTTCCATTAAATTGCGTACACACTTCTATTACTAGACCCCAGTTGAAGAAAAAAAATTAAAATATTTAAATCAATTATGTATTTAAAAAATATTTAAATAGTTGTTCCTTTTTTAAAATGTTTAATCTGTGGATATTTAATTGTTATTTTAAACCAACTTTAAGAAAAAAAAGGTCTATTGTTTTCTACATTGATATTGGTTAAATGTATATTTGTATGGATAAATTAGTTGCAATTAAATTAAGAAGAAATATAAAAAGCATATTATAGCATTAGCATCCTATTGCGTCAATATATTTGTCATTAGGTTTGGGTTTAAGAAATCAAGAATACATATTTATTTCATACAAATGTAATTATTTGAATGAAAATAAAAGTCATTTTATTTTATAATAATTATGTTATTTTAAATCTACTAACCTACATAATATTAAAGCGACAAAAGCTTTGAACCTCTTTAGCTGGAGAAGATTTCCAAAACTAGGTAACTAACGCCATCTATGAAACTTCGGAAGAAGCTTACACGACCGGTTTATAAAGTAACTTCACCAAAAAAAAGTACTTACAAAATCCAACAGATGTCACTTTTCATATTATATTTCTCATTAAGAATATCATATTTTCTTTGGAAATAAAGAAATAGAGTAAGTAGAATCATAAAACACGACAAAGCCGAGGAAGATAGTGGAAAAATAACAGTGTGCGGCACGTACCATCTGTCGCGCGAGCAGCGTGGCGATGTGCACGCACGTGTTGGTGGCGAGCAGCTGCGCCGCGCTCGCCGTGCACGCCGCCAGCGCGCGCGACACCAGCAGCGCGCCCGTGCACACGCACCTGGCGCACCAGCGACACTTCATCTCCCGCGTTCATTATATGCCCGCTCGATATGACCACGATCGTTTTTATTGGTACCGATGTATGGTAATATGAGCTTTGATCATATGTTAAATATTTTTATTGTTTACTGTGATCGAGAAAAGTTCCTTCGTTTTGTCTTGTCAGTTCGTAAAGAAACATATTTTTACAATATGCAATCAAGAATTATACTGAAGAAAAATTATATTTTATTTTATTTCTGTGTTTTTCTTGTAAATCTAAAATATTTCAGTGCCATGTGTCAGTTATGGCTTTTGTTTTTTATTATATGATCAGACAATCAATATATAAATAAACTCACTTGGCAGATATCGGTGGGTTGAGATCCTCCTTCTCAGCGGCCACGGCGAGCATCTGCGAGATCACTTTAACAGCTTGGAACCTTTGTATTGCCATCTTCTCTGTTATGTTTTGCTGTTAAAAAATCAAAAACGGTTCCATAGTTGCATATCTCAAAAAGCTCATAAAATATAACATGAGAATGAAGGAATGTGTTCGTGCATCATGTAGATTTTTAGAGATTTGATTGAGATGGAGGGAGTACCAATCGCCTCAAGCGCCACAAGGCTTAAACATGCTTAATCTGTATATATAACTCGTGTCGTCGACAGCGTTGATCGAACGAGTTCCAGATATTGAATATTCAATTGAACATTTTCTAGAATTTTCTTCAAACATAATAAAAAAGTACAGTAATTTATTTATAAGCAAAATATATCATAAAAACCTTCTCAAACTTCTCCATTATTCTATACAGCTCGTTCATCTGCTTCTCCAAGTACGGCAAGTCTAAGTCGATCTTGGTGTTGTTCCTGTCGCTCCGGCCACTGCCGCGGCTCATGTCACTCATCGAGCTACAAACCGAACTGGCCTTGTTCAGCGTCGGCTTATCTTCTGCGTTCTTCTTTTTCTTATTCTTCTTCTTCGTTTCCTTCTCAGGTTCCTCGGGAACCTTATCGGGTTGACTACTCGTTTGCGGTTCTTCGGGTTTAGTTTCCACGTTTGCGTCTTTACCTTCCCTGTTGACATTTCCTTCGTTGTTAGAGTTGACGTCGTTACCTTTCTTATTTTTACCTTTCTCTTTCTCCTGCTTCGTTTCGACGTCACCGTTAACTGCTTTACCTTTTTTCTTCTTACCGGATTTATCTTCTTCGTTTTCAACAACGTTCATATCGTTTTTTGTGTCGCGTAATAGAGGAGCTATGATGTTCCGTATGGAACTTATGACGCGGTAGACTTTGCTCGTGACTGGATTCAAGAAAGTGTCGAGTGTTGTTATGTTGTCATCGAAAATTGGGTTTGAGTGCCCTCTGTTGGAATAAAAAAACGATTAAAAGGTTGTTTAATTATTTTGTTTACTTCATAAAGAAATAATTGTTATTATTTTTACTATCATGTTAATGTTGGTTAAAATGAAAATTTAAGTTTATCTACTAGATGTAATATGGCTTAAAAAAGTAACAATTTTTTGTATTTCAATCGTCGAAAAAATTATATTGCTTCTTACGCAGCGAGCAATTTCTGCTTCAGCTTCCTAGCCTTTTTCTTAATCGCCTTCTGTTTCTCTCTTTCTTTCCTCTCTTGATCCTTACTGCCAGTTTCTTCTTCAACTTCTTTGGGAATTTGATCTTGGCTCTCTGATGTTGTCTGATAAGAAAATGAGTTGGCTACTTATGACGCACAATAATATGTCCCATATAATAAATATGATATAAATAGTACATAGCAATGAGCACAATTGCCGTGGAGTACCGGCTTAGTATAGTACTCCCCCAATCTCATCCCGTGGGTGTCGTAAGAGGCGACTGAGGGACGGGGAAAAGGGGGGATGGGCAGCAGCGTCCCCCCCCCATAAACATCTTACACCCCTACTGCGCTCGCCAACACGCCTGCCCAGCGCGGCGAGTATGGGCAAACCCTCCTTAATGGCAGATGCGCCCAAAAAAAAGGCCCCCAGTTACCGGCAAGCCCGCTAGGCCCGACCAAGGTAGCGGTCGCGGTATCGGCAGGGCAGGGGGTGCTAAGAATCACCGGTTCACGGCAGGCTACCGTATAAAACGACTGCACATGGCAACGTACAATGGACGCTCGATGAGGCTGGACCATCACCTCGCCAAATTAGAAGTAGAGTTAAGTCATATAAACTGGCATATACTGGGGTTATCTGAAGTCCGAAGACAAGGGGAGGTCACGATAACTCTAGAGTCCGGTAACTTACTCTACATCCGCGAAGGTGATAACCTCTCCCAGGGTGGTGTCGGTTTTCTAGTCAAAAAGGATCTCATTAACAGCATTGTGGAAATCAGTAGTGTGTCGAACCGAGTAGCGTACCTTGTCCTAAAACTTTCCGACAGGTACTCCCTGAAGGTCGTACAGGTATATGCGCCAACTTCGACATACTCTGATGATGTGGTCGAAGCGATGTACGAGGACATCGCAAAGGCCCTCAACGACACCTCGAACGCCCACTACAATGTTGTTATGGGTTTAATGCTAAAGTGGGAGTACAAGATAGCGGTGAATCGAAAGTCGGACCTTACGGCTTGGGCTGCAGAAATCACAGGGGGCAAATGCTGGTAAACTTTCTCGAAGCGCAGGGGCTCTTTTTGATGAATTCTTTCTTTCAAAAGAAGCCTCAGAGGAGGTGGACCTGGCGAAGCCCCGATAACGTGACAAGTGACGAGATAGACTTTATCATTTCGAATAAAAGGCACATATTTAGAAATGTTTCAGTGATCAACCGGTTCAATACCGGAAGTGATCACCGCTTGGTTCGAGGCACTCTAAATATCGACTTAAAAGCCGAAAGATCGAGAATGATGAGGTCTACTCTCCGACCTACCATGCTCCAAGCTGCTCAAGGCTCCGAAAAGTTCCAAATGGAACTTCAAAATCAATTCACTGCGTTGGAAACCGTAAGCAGCATTGATGAGAAAACCGACACGCTGGTCAAAATACTGCAAAACACATCCCGCAAGTGTTTTCCGCCACAGAGAAGAGACAACGCACCAAAACTCTCTGCTGAGACACTCGAGCTCTTGAGAAAACGACGAGAAC
This sequence comes from Nymphalis io, assembly GCF_905147045.1. Lineage (NCBI taxonomy): Eukaryota > Metazoa > Arthropoda > Insecta > Lepidoptera > Nymphalidae > Nymphalis > Nymphalis io. Next base: position 9,464,822 of record NC_065910.1, on the reverse strand, counting down.
TACCATCGTTTTTGTCAGATAAGGCCTTAAATTGAACAATAAAAACGCTGACGCGACGCGATCTCCGACGCTCCAATACCCGTGCCATCAAGGCTGCGATTGAGCAAAATCGGGGATCGAAAGTGTTCACTCGCAAGTTTGGGAGGCCGCGTCTGACAAAACTTAAAACTGAAAATGGTGGGGTCGTTACCTCTAGGCCTGAGATTGTCGGAGAAGTAAAGAGTTTTATGGGCAGTTGTTCTCTTCAAGATCGGATAAACCCGTGGGAATCAGTATTGATGACCAGCGCGCCCCTCTTATGCGCCATTACTCCGAGGAGCTCCCGGTCGTTGACCAAGGCGAGATTAGGGCGGCTCTAGAACAGCTTAAAAACAACAAAGCTCCGGGAGATGACGGAATCACAACAGAGTTACTTAAGGCAGGCGGGACTCCGGTCCTGAAAGAGCTAGCAAGCCTCTTTAATTCCGTCATCCAACATGGCAAGACCCCGGAAATGTGGAGCGGGAGTGAGGTGGTACCGTTTTTCAAGAAAGGTGATAAAACCCTCTTGAAAAACTACAGACCAATCTCCCTCCTGAGTCACGTGTATAAGCTATTCTCAAGAGTCGTCATGAACCGTCTCGCCAGACGACTTGACGAGTTCCAGCCCCCAAAGCAAGCCGGCTTTCGATCAGGCTACAGCACCGTGGACCACATCCATACTGTTCGGCAGATTGTGCAGAAGACCGAAGAGTACAATCAGCCGCTGTGTATGGCATTTGTGGACTGCGAGAAAGCCTTCGACTCTATCGAAACCTGGGCAGTGCTCGACTCATTGCAGAGATGTCATATCGATTGGAGATATATCGAGGTACTGAGATGTCTGTACAACGCCGCTAAAATGACTGTCCACATCCAGGACTGTAAGAAAGGCGATCCAACTGCGCAGAGGGGTGAGACAGGGGGATGTAATATCCCCGAAACTGTTCACCAACGCGTTGGAAGACGTTTTCAAGACGCTGGATTGGACTGGGTATGGAGTCAATGTAAACGGCGAGTAAAGCTCACACCTTCGATTTGCCGACGATATCGTCATCATAGCAGAGTCGCTGGAACAACTCACCGAAATGCTGCGTAGCCTAGGCGAGTCTTCCCGGTGTGTCGGTCTCGGTATAAACTTGGACAAGACCAAGGTCATGTTCAATAGGCATGTCGTGCCGGGACCGATATACGTCGAGGGGAAACCTCTCGAAGTTGTTAGTGAATATACCTACCTAGGACAAATAATACAAGTCGGTAGGAACAACTTCGAGAAGGAAGCCGATCGAAAAATTCGCTTGGGATGGGGAGCATTTGGCAACCTTCGTCAAGTCCTCAAGTCGTCTATACCGCAATGTTTGAAGATGAAAGTCTTCAACCACTAGGACTAGTCCACAAATTCAAAGTCGCTATGGAGAGAGCTATGCTCGGAGTATCTTTGAGTGTCCTAGAGTGGAGACCGCGAATCGGCAAGCGCAGCGTAGGGCGCCCTCCAGCCAGGTGGACCGACGACCTTAAGAAGGTGGCGGGCACCAACTGGATGTGGAAGGCGGAGGACAGGGAGCTTTGGCGCACCTTGGGAGAGGCCTATGTTCAGCAGTGGACAACGATTGGCTGTTGATTGATTGAATGAACACAAATTCACTTAAGATTTCAATGAATTGTTATGAAAGAAAAAATAACTTTCTTCAGGACCTAAAATCAACTTTAAGCCCTCATTCATGGAGTTGATAATATTTAAATTCTCACGGCTTGTCGTGGTCCGGTGGCCTTTTCCCTAATCGCTTGCAGATGCGACTCGAGTCTTTGTTGACTTGCGTCTTGTTTGTCACGTATCCTGGATCTCAGAGCGTCCGCTTCGAGCTCAGCGGCCGCGGCCAGTGCTGAGAGACGGGACTTTACACCTTCCGCCTGTGAAAATAAAGTTTAATTTAGATTGACAACCAATTGCAGTAATATCTCGATCATTGGCATTAAAATATTTTTTATAAATTGGGAAGTGTTTACAAGATTCAGATATCGCCAAAGATAGCTAAGCCCTTTTTACTTACTGTGATAGATAATGTATATAATATTGATCATCAATACGAATTTAGTACTTGATTGATTTGTTAAATACATACTATAAGTATAAAAACTATCTGCTAATTATAATTACTTTTTTTATTGGCACGCATTGTACAAAACTCATGAAAACGACGAGTTGTTTTATCATATTATGAGTAATTTCGAAGTATAACTTACAGCCCGGCTAGCTCAGTCGGTAGAGCATGAGACTCTTAATCTCAGGGTCGTGGGTTCGAGCCCCACGTTGGGCGAATTCTTTTTTTTTTTTGTAATTTTTATTTTTTGTAAATATTATAATTTTTTGTAACATATGATATTAAAAAATAGAAACTTCAATTTTTTTGTTAAGGATGGCAAAAGTCTGAAAGATTTGAAAAGTAATATATTTCCTTAATATATGTAAATAACAAGTTTTTAAAAATAAAACTATTTTTTATGTCAGTATTTTTTACACATTTTCATTATTTACAATATTCTTGGTTTGTTGGGGTCAAATTTTTTTTTTTTTTTTTATATTCGCCGAGAGGGCAAATGACTCTACTCCACCTGATGGTAAGTGGTAGTAGAGTCCAAACGCGACGACGGCCAGTACAGACGGGAAGAATGTTCTGCACTAGCCGCCTTCGCCTTGCCGGCCCGCAAGATGCTTCTTCACGCCTCGTTTGAAGGAACCCGGGTTGTAAGAGGAGGGGAATACGTGAGCTGGTAAGGAATTCCATTTTTTGGAAGTGCGACAAAGAAAGGAATTGCCAAATTTCTTTGTGCGCGATGGAACTGATGTCACAGTTAGGCGGTGACATCGAGAGCCAGCTCGCGTGGATTTATGAAGGAAGGGGGAAGCAGGAATTAGAGAGAATAATTCCTTTAACTTTAATTTTTTTTTAACTTTTGCAAGTTGAATTAGAGCGATTTCTGTTACTGCTCAAAGTTAAAACTTTACATGTTCGTTCAGTTCCGATCAAATCGCATTATGGTAAGGATGACCTGATTCTACGCCACGGATCGACTGCAGTCGTATGAACTCCTCAACTCTAGGAAGTCGGTCAAAAGCGTGGACACGATTTTTTTTTGTTTACAATGTTTTTTAACTACCATTCTATTTACTATTTTGCCTTATGTGTCAAAATAGTTGAAACTATTATAAGGTTACGGGTTGACTTTAGTTATTTTAATTAAAAAATTGTTATTTTAAATAATAACTCCACGTGCAGCCGGCGCCCACCGCCCTCCCCCCCCACACCTTCTCGCGCGCGGCGTCGTCGCGCTCCTGGCGCCGCAGCTCGCGCAGCTCCTCCACGCGCGCGTCGCGCTCCTTGCGGCGCTCCAGCATGCTCTCCACGTGCAGCCGGCGCCCCCCTTCCCCCCCTCACCTTCTCGCGAGCGGCGTCGTCGCGCTCCTGGCGCCGCAGCTCGCGCAGCTCCTCCACGCGCGCGTCGCGCTCCTTGCGGCGCTCCAGCATGCTCTCCACGTGCAGCCGGCGCCCCCCTTCCCCCCCTCACCTTCTCGCGAGCGGCGTCGTCGCGCCCCTGGCGCCGCAGCTCGCGCAGCTCCTCCACGCGCGCGTCGCGCTCCTTGCGGCGCTCCAGCATGCTCTCCACGCGCCGCCGGCGCCCCCCCCCCCCCTCACCTTCTCGCGCGCGGCGTCGTCGCGCTCCTGGCGCCGCAGCTCGCGCAGCTCCTCCACGCGCGCGTCGCGCTCCTTGCGGCGCTCCAGCATGCTCTCCACGTGCAGCCGGCGCCCCCCTTCCCCCCCTCACCTTCTCGCGAGCGGCGTCGTCGCGCTCCTGGCGCCGCAGCTCGCGCAGCTCCTCCACGCGCGCGTCGCGCTCCTTGCGGCGCTCCAGCATGCTCTCCACGCGCAGCCGGCGCCCCCCGCCCCCCTCACCTTCTCGCGCGCGGCGTCGTCGCGCTCCTGGCGCCGCAGCTCGCGCAGCTCCTCCACGCGCGCGTCGCGCTCCTTGCGGCGCTCCAGCATGCTCTCCACGTGCAGCCGGCGCCCCCCTTCCCCCCCTCACCTTCTCGCGAGCGGCGTCGTCGCGCTCCTGGCGCCGCAGCTCGCGCAGCTCCTCCACGCGCGCGTCGCGCTCCTTGCGGCGCTCCAGCATGCTCTCCACGCGCAGCCGGCGCCCCCCGCCCCCCTCACCTTCTCGCGCGCGGCGTCGTCGCGCTCCTGGCGCCGCAGCTCGCGCAGCTCCTCCACGCGCGCGTCGCGCTCCTTGCGGCGCTCCAGCATGCTCTCCACGTGCAGCCGGCGCCCCCCTTCCCCCCCTCACCTTCTCGCGAGCGGCGTCGTCGCGCTCCTGGCGCCGCAGCTCGCGCAGCTCCTCCACGCGCGCGTCGCGCTCCTTGCGGCGCTCCAGCATGCTCTCCACGCGCAGCCGGCGCCCCCCGCCCCCCTCACCTTCTCGCGCGCGGCGTCGTCGCGCTCCTGGCGCCGCAGCTCGCGCAGCTCCTCCACGCGCGCGTCGCGCTCCTTGCGGCGCTCCAGCATGCTCTCCACGTGCAGCCGGCGCCCCCCTTCCCCCCCTCACCTTCTCGCGAGCGGCGTCGTCGCGCTCCTGGCGCCGCAGCTCGCGCAGCTCCTCCACGCGCGCGTCGCGCTCCTTGCGGCGCTCCAGCATGCTCTCCACGCGCAGCCGGCGCCCCCCGCCCCCCTCACCTTCTCGCGCGCGGCGTCGTCGCGCTCCTGGCGCCGCAGCTCGCGCAGCTCCTCCACGCGCGCGTCGCGCTCCTTGCGGCGCTCCAGCATGCTCTCCACGCGCAGCCGGCGCCCCCCGCCCCCCTCACCTTCTCGCGCGCGGCGTCGTCGCGCTCCTGGCGCCGCAGCTCGCGCAGCTCCTCCACGCGCGCGTCGCGCTCCTTGCGGCGCTCCAGCATGCTCTCCACGTGCAGCCGGCGCCCCCCTTCCCCCCCTCACCTTCTCGCGAGCGGCGTCGTCGCGCTCCTGGCGCCGCAGCTCGCGCAGCTCCTCCACGCGCGCGTCGCGCTCCTTGCGGCGCTCCAGCATGCTCTCCACGCGCAGCCGGCGCCCCCCGCCCCCCTCACCTTCTCGCGCGCGGCGTCGTCGCGCTCCTGGCGCCGCAGCTCGCGCAGCTCCTCCACGCGCGCGTCGCGCTCCTTGCGGCGCTCCAGCATGCTCTCCACGTGCAGCCGGCGCGCCGCCTCCAGCGCCTGCCGCCGCGCTCCCACGGCCGCCTCGCGCGCCGCCTTCTGTTCCTGCGCACCCGCGTCGTTACACGTTACTCGACATTGCTGAATACTATTCAATATCTCCTTTTACTCCTCCTTTTTTTACTTTTGGGTAATCCATGGGACTATGACTAATTTCTTTATTACCTTCAACATATTTAGGAAAATTTACGGTCATTTCTGTTATTTGTAGTAGCCAAACCTCAATGCTTTCTAGAAAATCGACTATAAGAAAAATTAAAAATTATGAAAATAATTTTTTTTGCTAATCATACTGTTTTTTACCTATCGATAGACCTCCAAAATTCATAGACAATAGGCATAGGTACACGTCTACTATTACTGAAAATAATTTTATTTCCGCAATAAACTAACTGTTTACGCAAATAATTGCATTTTCATTTACTTATTTTGAATTTCGCTCGTAAACACCCGCAGGTGTCATGGCGCCTACACGTGACGTCACGCCTCAATAAACGACAGTAAATTTTGTATTATGTCTATACTCAACGAAGAAAAGCAGAAAATACTGCGTATTTCCTAAGGTTAAAAATTAATTCCAAAGTTTACAAGTGGTGTGCGGTCCCTCTATAAAAATACAATCGAATGCCAACCAGATCGAAGAACAATCTACAGAAGCAGAACGACCATATAAGTAAGTAACGAAAGATGATGGTTATTGAAGAATGTGAAAAGCAATTAAAAGAAACTATGGTTACAGAACATTTTGAAGAAATTGCCAATTGAGGCAGATTCATAAAGATTTATTATATAGTAATGATATATTTAAACTTATAGAAGTATTCATAAATATGTAAATTCACAAATTCAGTACTAGTGAAACTAAATGAAATATTGTCTTAAAAGTTCTTACTGGTATAAATATTAGGGCTCTTCATATGCGAGTAATACTATAAAGCTAACAGAAAAAAACCCTAAGATAACACTAAAGACAAATAAAAATGTACTTACAAGGATGTTTTCACATTTCGAAATTCAGATGAGCAAAAGCTTTTTTTTGATGAAAGAAACTCTCCTAACATGAACAACTCCTGGTTAAATTAGAGGAATTTGCCTTAACAAGAACTTGTTCCATCATTGATAGATCTTGGATGTTTTATTTTCTTCACAAATCTCTTTTCTTCGCGAATAATCAACGACTCAACTAATTAAACGATGCAAAATAATTTTGAAACGCGTAAAAACAACAAATGTTCAAGAGAAACGGTTATAGATACAAAGGCGTGACGTCATTCGCTCTGATAGGTGTTTCAAATAAAATGGCCGATTGCAGAATTTTATACTTTTATTTTATTAAAAATCTTTTTAATCTCAATGTGTATATTAAAATGAGATCATTTTTTAAGAATCCTTTTAAAATAGTTTCTTCTCTAAAATCATTTATTTTTTAATTCTTTAATACTGTCATAATGCTTTTTTTCTATACATAGTACAATATACAGGTTGGTTTGATACTAAACTTATTTTCTTAAATAAACGTCTATATTTTTGTTTTTTTTTTTAATAACCTTTTGCTATTGAAATTGATAAATAAACAACTTTGACTTTCAATTGACATAACATTTGAGTTTAACTAAGGAGAAGGTGTGGTTTAATAAATGAATGATAAAGTAAGGAATAACATATTTCATTGTTTTCATTTCATTACTTGTAATACATAGTTTAAAAAAAAAAACATTCTAATTCCGTTTCCGATCTCTCAACGTTTATTGTTTTTTAGGGTTAGACGTTGTTGTATCTAAGACCTGCTTTGCAATGACAAAAAAACTCACCAGTTTATGAAGTCTGTCGCGCCTCATCTGCCTCAGCCGAGTGGTATGAGACCGGCACTGCTCCAAGAACTCGTGACGTCTGTTCTCTGCTTCCAACTGCTTAATGAAAGCTATCTCACGCAACTTTTCTTCTTCGTCATGCGCTTTGCGAACAATGTCCTGGAAAAATATATAATTTTTAACGATATAATATATCTTTAAAGTGCATACATATCCATAGAGTTTATTATTTTAATATAACCTTTTTTTTATTTTCAATGTGGTATAAAAATAAATGTTTCCTGAGACACATTCTCTGAATCTTCAATGGTTTCAGTGGATTTCTCCACACTTCTTAACCTTACTTCAACGAGACTTCCGGTATCATAGCTTATTGTCAAATTTTAGTATTACATTCTTACCTTTAAATGTTGATCACGATTTTCTGTCGCCTTTTGTAGTCTTCTCTCCATTCTGATTCTTTTCTCGTCTATCAATTGATTTTTCGCGATCTAAAATAATATTAATAACTCATTAATGATTGTCTCCATCGAAATTTAAATTACCAAGAGATATATTCACCTTTACTTCCTCGACTCGAGCCAGTAGCTGATGAATCTTCTTGGCCCGTTCAGTCTGAAATTCGAGCCTTTGACGTTCAGCCCTCTGCTGCTTCGCTTGGAGTCTGAAAATTCAATAAGAGTTTTTCGAATAATACTATACAACAGTAAAAACAATACATATAGCAAAAATGTTTATTTACATTTTGAAGTCGCTAAGCTTCTGAACAAATTTTGTTGCAGTTTTCATTGCTGTAAATTTTAGTACCCTAGAATGTAAATAAGGCATGAATAATATGTGACATGAAGCGAGTTATTAGTTAGCCGACATACTAGCATACTGCGAATGTGACAACAAAACAACACCACCACGAGCGTCCATAACCACCCAGCACCACCACACACCACACCAGTTAGTTCAAAGTACTTGTATTTAATACCTGCGTAAAACATCTTGCAGGCTGCCTCTACGTTTGATACCTTGAGACAATTTAGCATGCAACTGTTGCGCTCGTCCTGAAAAATATTTATTTAAAATAATTAATATAAACTAATTAAATTTAGGATGTAATAGATTCTAGTCTATAAAATTTAGATTATAATAGATTAATTGGAGGAACGTAAATTTTTATTATTATATTATTGTTTTAAGTAAGTTTTACATAAAACGTTAAAAGTCATTTTAATAAGCCTTCTGTTCGTGTCAACGACATTATATATTAACCTTTAAAATACCATTATTTTTGCATTCCTCCAACTCTTTACCTGGATCCCTGGCGACCAAGGCTTCCAAAACGACAAGAGTATCGACGCGCTCCGCCCACGACATCCCGGCGAGAGCCGTCTCGTATTGGTCTTCCAAACTCGCAGCCAGCGAACCGAGAGTTTCAGATGGACCAGCTTGAGGCTCATCCGCCTGATCCTCAAGCGGATTTGAATCGGATTGAACTTCTGCCTCCGTCTGAAATTTTAAGTTAATGTTGATAAAATTTATATACTATATTCAATTGATGAGAAAAAGGAAATACTGAGTTTTTCTTAAAATTTAAAACGCTAACTTTAAATTTCATTTATCTTGTAAAATGACAAATTTATTCAAAAGGGGTTTTAAAGAATAGTTTGCCGATTGTAAATCGCTTTTAGTAAATTTGACGGTAAAAATTATATGACAGTAAAACATTTTGTTGGTCTCATGTATATCTAACTTATTTTTGGAGTTAACGATGTCAAAAGCAAAACAAGACAATTTTTTAACAATTTTTTGTCGCTTTATTAAAATCTTTTAATTTTTTTTGCCTGGAATTTTATTTTTTTATCTATTTAACTATATATTCATTTCGTAGTATAAAATATCTTACCTCGGTATCGTCGGTTTCAGTGTCTATATCAATGTCGTAAACTTGTTGTAGTTCAAATATTTGTCTATTTAGTAAATCTTCCTCCTCACAGAGCTTCCTTTGATCAACTTCCGATTGAAAATCTAAAGCCAAGCTAATTTTCCTTTCATTTTCTTCGATCTGTGACGTCATCTCCGCTATTTCGGACACTTCTGAGGGATCTGCCGCCTTCAGTATCTCATTTTGATCAGGGATCTGATCATCATCTTCTAAATACTTAAAAGTCGATTTAAATTGCTCTTTCCATTTGTCAAAATCGAATACTTCTTCTGTACTTTCTTGAGATCTTGCTAGAGCTGTAGTAAGACTCTCCAGGGACGAATGCAATCGATTTTTCGTCAATTCAGCATCATCATCTTGTTGTGCGTCCTTTATTCTCTCAGCTCTCTTTGTCAGTACCTTGTTTCGAGACGATTTCGTTCTTAAGCCAGTAACATCGGATTTTTGTCGGATCATTGAAGGGTCTCTCGGTGTAGCTCCATAATTTGGCTTAGCAGGCACGTTAACGACCTTCTCAGGTTCTATATCTTTTTCAATTTTCTCATCCAATTTTTCCACTGTTTGAGGTTGTTCTGATTTTGCACGATCTACGTTCGATACTTTCGGATCAATGAATTCCTTAACTTCTTCTTTAGGAGATTCCAGCATATTCAGAGTAGGCAGACTTGTTGTAGCAGATGGTTGATTGTATCTATTTGCCCAATGCGATTTTGAATGTTTCTTTGATTCGCGACTCAATCGTCTAGACTTTACAGTAAGCCAGCCCTCGTTATCGTTTTTATTACTATCAATGTTAAGTACTTCTATTGAATTGGCAACATCTTGCAACACCTGATCATCTTCTGGAACGAGAGTTTTCAGACTCTCGCTCGAATCTATTCGTGACATATCTATCTGTGCCATTGCATTATCACAAGTACCATAATCATCACAATCTTTATGTTTCTCAACTGTTACATCGATCTTTTCTTTTTTATCACTTTGCTCGGCAGTCTTAAAAGAAGTAGGTCTTGGAGAGCGTTTTTTAAGGACTTCTTTACCAGATGATGGTTTGGCATCACCAGAAGCTAACTGCATGTTTCTGTTCCGGTCTATCGGTCTTTTATATAATGTACCTTTATTGGTTGAACCAGTTGGATTAGTGTCAAAAAGACTAGTACGACCGGTTGTCAAATTAAACGGATAGCTACATTTATTGGTTTGATGTTTCTTTTGGAATGGTCTTTGAGTCTTAGGTGCGGTCGTAGGTCGCATTTCCACAACAGTTGAACTTCTTGCTAATCTTGTTGGGGTTTTAACTTCAATTTTAGCTGCGCTCAATGATTTTGGTTTAGCTGCTGCTTGAGAGTATGCTGGTTTAACAGGCTGCTTATTGTCATTGCTCGTTCTAGCAATATCATTAGTTTTTCTTAAATCATGATCTTTTTTGTTGTCATTTACTTCATCGGTTAATACGTCTTTCATAAACTCCTTCAAAATTGTAGGTTTATTTTCTTTTTCATTGTCTCTGTGTGGTATATCTGCGGTTAAACCACTAAACATATCATTTTCAATGTCTTCGATTGATTTCATTTGTACTTCAACTTTTATGTCCTGTTTATTTTGTTGTTTGTCAAATTCTGTTGTATTTTGAATTACTTGCAAAATTTCATCATTCAAAACTTTAAGTTCACTATTTATTTTAGGAAATGAATCTTTAACAATAATTTGGTTGCTGTTTTCTTCGCTTTGATCAATACTGAGAGAGTTTACTTTTTTAAAACGTTTAGATTCTTTGTCATTACCATTATTTTCATTTGTATTGGATTTAGCGCCAATCAAAGGATCTTTTGTTTTGATAGGTTTGTTATAAATACCCGTTGTATTTTCAGCTGGATTTTCAATATTATCAATGTGATTTTTGTCAACGTCAAATTTTGGTGAGCTGTCATTTGAAATGTCGGCAAAGTTTTCTTCAGATTTTGTTGGTGATTCAGTGGAAAAAATGTCTTTGTCGTCAATGTTTTCTTTCATGGCTTCACCTGGAATGATTTCTGTTTTATCTTTTTCTTTCTCGATATCTCGATTAATCATATTTTCATTTTTTACTAAATTAGCGGATATTTGCTTTTCTAAAAATTCACTTTCCATTGCATTCAGCTGAGCTGTAGTAGCTTTGGCCTGGCAAGAAATGTCTTTAGATATATTATCAGAATTTACTACTTTTGATTTAACATGTCTGGGGGATTTTATTATAACTTGTTTTGCACAAACATTTTGATATTCTTTTACTGTTCCTATTTCAACAGTACAACTGTTCTTCAAAAGCTTCGGCTCTCGTTTGTCCGGAACATCATTCTTATTGTTTTGTGCGCATAATTCAGATACATTCTCTTCACCTGTATCTTTTACATCTTTTTCTTTGATATCGGATAATCTAGGTGACTCCTTAGCAGCTTTAGCTTCTGGTTTAGCTGTTATTTTAGATGGAGCAATTTTGTTAGTAAAAAATTCAATATTGGCTTTAGGACTAGAGCTAGGCTGTGCCGTTATCCTAGGACTGATTTTACCGCTTCCTGGGCTAGCTTTACCGGTTAAATTGGGACTATTTTTTCCACTTGGAGTGTTATGACCAGACAAACAAGGGCTGTTTTTGCCAGACACGGATGGTGAACTCTTGACTGAGTAAGTGCGTCTTGATTCTGGTCTTACGAAATCCGTCTTTCTTATCTCCCAAGCTAGGCTCTGTGGTCTATGTGGTGGGGGTGTATTATCGTATTCCCATTTCAGTCTAAACCATTCTCCCAATGCTTTAAAATCACGCGTGTAATTCTCAAGCACTAATATAACTTCTTGGCACTCATTTAGATTTTCGTGAGATTCGACAGTATTGTAAATTTCACCGACCTAGAAAAACGATTTTTATTTTATAATTAAGATTTGACGTAATACGATTTAGTTAACAAATACAAAGTATAGGTTCTTAGCCTGTATGTAATAATATAATAATAATGATATAATGCAATGAATTTTAATATCAATATCGGCAATTTTTTATGTAACGCAACATTATACCTAAAGAAATCTTTAAAACAAATCTTAATACATTATTTTTTTAAATACTTACAGCTCTTTGTAGATCTCCAAAAAGTAAAGCCCAATAGCGAGCCCTTAATTCGGACCGTTTATCTCGACCAGCTGACGCGGAACGGAGACGAGACGCCCGCGGCAGTGCTCGCCGAACAGGAGGAATGGCACGAGGAGGCTTACGGGAAACCCGAGCTTTGAAAAATAATTACAAATACATAAAATTGTCATCAACGATATATAAAGACGCTTACGATTAATATATAAAAAAAAGTAATCAAATGTAATAAAACTTGATATACCAGACCAGATCAGCATTAACATTTGGGTGATTTAAAAATTAGTGACAATTTCGATCCACACATATATAGTATATATAAAAAATGCTTACGTATCATCCCTATATGCTAGTCCTTATTTAATCCAAAAATGTGTACCAACACATGCACTTTAAAGAACAAAACATTGTCCATTCGACGCGAGATTCAAAAATTGAATAATTCTTAACGAAATACACGTCCAGCTCTATTTCCTACCGCTAATCTATAGTCCATTCCACCCACACCACTGGGTATAGGGGTGGTAAGATATTAATACTTGAAGTAAATAGTTCATATATCATAGAGCGACATTTAAAGATTCGTGTCGTTGTCGATATGTTTACAAGAAACGATGAATTGAAACATCGGAAACTTTACAAGGACAAAGAGAATCGATTCAAATCTAAATAGGAAGTAATTTACGAAGACACATACGGATGACGAAGTTCCGCAATCGATTATGTAACTAAATCGAAGTTTATGGTAATTTGATTCAAGTGAATAAATAAATAAGATATTACTGGGTTAACATAATGTATAAAGCTTGAATAATTTATATTTTTGAACGCACAAATTTCTGAAACTTTTAGAACGATTTGAGAAAATATTCTTGCGCTCGATTTTTTTAATCTAAAATACGAAGGCTAACCACCTGATGATAAACGATCACCACCGAACCGATACCGATAGACATGGGCTTACAAGAAATATTAACCACTCAATTCCCAATAAAATAAGCATTCATCAATTTATATATTTCGTTGTTGATGTAGTCATTTCAGTCAAGCTATGTGCCTCGATGGTGCAGTAGCTAAATTATAAGGCTACAGATTCCGATGTCTTAGATTCAAATCCCGAATCGAGGCAAAAGAGATTTTTCCTTCCTTAAATAAATTCACAGCGGAAACCTCAGAGTTTGGAAGCCGACTCTGTTTACACTCGTATGCCTCGTAAACACGTAAAGCTATTGGAGATGCTCCTGAACTATGTATAACATGTACTTCGCAGTTAGCCCTTCGTTTAATAGGTCGGCATGACCGAAATCAGTAAGTAGGATAAAAATAAATATACACATATTAATAATACTTGAATTACAAAACACTTTTGAGAACATACCACCTAAATTACCGTCCCTGTAATAGAATAGACATATAAGTAATACGAATAAATCCACTGGGCGCGGGACCTATAGGGTACAAGAGATTATTTCAAAACAAAACCTTTATTATAATTTACGCTTTTACAGATTTACGGACTACAGATTGGTTGATAATTAGACAAATCATTAGATTTATATTAGTCTCATTGATTATAAAATACTATATGATGAAAAAGCATGAAATTGATTTTCATGACGGATAAATAATATTTTTTCATATATATTGTCAGGGGTATAGAAATGGATATAGGGTACCGAACTCCTCCCATCCCCACCCATACACTCGGACGAAGTCGCGGTCGGAAACAAATAAAATACAATAATAATTCCTATTCACTACTATGTATTGAAGATTAAACAAAATACGTACACACAGTTTCTATTAAAATGAACACAGCTAAACCAGTCTACTGGGAAATTAAAAGAATCGATTCACTCTTCTGACTCGGAGGCACAGAGTAATTAGTCTTTTGATTAACTGTAAATGGATATGCGTAACTTTAGTGAACTTGGTTTCTGCATAGAAGTTTCTAATTTAAAGTTTTTGCTGTGTCTATTGGGTTTTCGAAATATCTTTTTTAGCGTGTGAAAGTTATATTAGTCATAAAAGTAATCTATAAATATCCCACAGCTGGGCGAAGTCTTTTAAGGAATCGGTTCGGAGCTTATTTCATCCCGCTGCACGAATGCTAGTGGGAAAACATGTAGCAGAATTTCATCTACACAACCATATATACCACGTTTTACAATACCGCCGAGCACGAGATGAATTTAAAACACTATTTAAGCACATGAAAATTCAGTGGTACTAGCCTTAATTTGAACCCACTATCTTCGGTTAAGATTCACGTCTTCTAGCCACTGGACCATATCGGCTTCTATACGATATTCTTAGTATTCATTAATTCATTTTAAAATATTTTTTTAGTTTTGATTTAAAAAAATTCAAACGTTTCGCATTAAAATATTTCAAAAAAATATGAAAAGATATTAAAATATATTAATAACCTAACATAACAAAAATATATCTATTTTATTGAAATAAATGCAAAAATCGTGAAGTTATAAAGTAGGACGTTAGGACGTTAAGTATTATATTGTTGAGGGTAAAAATAGAAACCTAGACGGCAGACAATCGATATGGCCTGCTGCAGCTGTCGACACACGTGCCGGTCCGGACCATCAAATATTCAAATAATGTATTGATTCAAAAGCGATTACATCGTATATTGGTATTGAAATACTTCAAAGTCAAAACACTTTTAAGTTCATAATACACAATGATATATACGATCATTTCAATTGTTACGAACAATTCGTCCCTGACGTCATCAGAATATTCACGCTATCCTTTTAAAAATATATTAAAGCTCGTATTTGGTAGAGATGGGATTAACACATCTGAGATTTCGATACTATGTTTATTGATTAGATGTCAGTTATTTTGCGTATTAATTTGTCGCGTAATGTTTGTTTTAAGGGGCGCCATTTTTGTTATTACCCGAGTTTGTTATGACCAAAGCATCACAGTTTTTTTTTCCTTTACTGATGCAATGATAAGACACTCTCGAATTATCCATACAGGCAGTGTGAGCTTCGGACCGGGAAGCGACGAGGGCGTGGGATAATAATGATTCCGAGTAATTTTCTGTTGGTTTTTTAAAGCTATTTTCTGTTTTTAATGGAAATCAATTTTGTATTAGGCACTCGACTTTGTTGGTAACAGATTTACATACCACCTACTTATCTAGAGACAAGCCTACCTAAAAGGGAACAGCATCCACTAGCATTGCCTATGGACTTTAACCTGGTATAATGCGGCAATGGTTGCGATATTTAAGCCTTTATAAAGTACATCATTAATCATTGCTAGAAATTAAAAAATAATAATAATAAAGTTCGCCAGCCCCCGCGTTTCGCCAGCGACACAAATCAATATCAGCCAGAAATATTCGCTTCAGCTAGCTTTTAGTTCATTGGGTAAATCTATTATTATATATGAACTAATAATTTAATTCATACAGATTCCGTCTTTAAACAAAAACAGTTTAACAGAGAGAGACTTCATTAAACATTTTCACTCACAATAATATAATGGATGCATAATATAGGAGTTAAAACAACTACCTGATATGTTGTAATCAGAAAATGTTCTAAACATATAAAAAGGTATATAAGTCCTACATTATCAATGTTGGAACAAGCTTTAAGCTGTAAGAGAGAAGCCATTCCCAGCCGTGGGACATGATCATTATCTGATTATAGGAAATACAACAAAGATTTTTAAGAATATTGTTTACTAACTACACTTACTACTTTTTACTAGAAACACAAAAACCGAAAGGAACACTCAAATAAAAAATAGTAAAAAAATCATATCATAGCAGATTCTTTGAATTAAATAATATCTCAATTTGATCTCTACAACACTGATGCTGACATCACCTCCATTTGAGAATACACATGCTTTGTATATTAAAATATATAATTTGAATTCTGTTAAGTATTTCACAGATTTTCCTTTGTCATTTTTGACATTAACAGCATATTGATTTCAGGCAATTCTAAATCGAAGCTTAGGTAATTTTATTTACCTAATTCTGTTGTGTAAAAGTGACCTATTTTTAAATAAGGAATAGTTAAAGATTAAATGGATTTTAATAAAAAAAATAGTCCCTTTTCTGATAAGACAAATGGTCCTTTAGCACTACAGTTTTTAGTGGAAATCACTCAATGTTATCCTAGCTATTCATCTTCTTTATATCTTTTAATAGCAAAAACATAAGTGAAATTTTCATGAGAAATCAAATAAATGAAAAGGCAGTACCAAACGCCAAGACTAAGAAAAAGGATATAGAAATAATGTGCTTATAAATTAACTATAACAAATATACAATACAGTACTAAGTTCTTCTACATACCATTTAGAAATGGGAGTGAAAATCTAGTAATTTTGTACATAATTAGTTAAATCAAGTTAGAGATTATTCAAAATATTATTTTTCTTCTTCTTTCTTTTAGAAGTTTCACTTCATAGTGGCCAGTTTCTTATGAAATCTCATACTCATCAATCATGATTAAACTAAATAGCAATTGAAAATAATTTATAAAAGCTAATTCAGATTTTGTTTACTAAAATCACTCTCTTTTAAATCGCTCATCAATTTTGAACAAATAAGCCAGCTGTTGGTATGGGATCGCCTTCAATACAATTTTTCACAATCCCACTCCTGAATTGTTGATACCACATGATGTCTTAGATGTTATGCTTTTTATGCCAATAATTACATTAGGTTGCTCACCATTCAAATGAGCTTTATACTTAGGTTTAGTGGTAGAATAACTGAAAAAGTGGACCAAACTTTCAAAAACAAAACCTTAGAATTTTCATTCATAATTCACTACAGTACAAGATACCGTAAATCTTTTTAAGAACCTTGTTGTAAAAAATAATAACAATATACAAAAATAAAGTCCTCTTAGAAGCCAGTTCCATATTTATTAATTAATTCCCAAGCTCAAAGCCTAGCTTTATTCATGTGCAGAAATTATTATATTGCACGAGTGTGTAGTACAAATATGTTTATCAACATGCTACCTTAATATATTATCAAAATCAATTAATTTTCATAAAAGAAAATCTGACAAATATATAAAATATATTAACAAACAAAACTGTTGAAAATCATCAATAATTTAATGCATATAATAAATCTAATTAATAAATAGATGGTAAAAATGTAGGTAGGTAATAATAAAATTTTAAAAAATATTATTTTGCTCAACATATGTAACACACAAAATAAAACATCATTCTCTCTTCATGATTCCTATTGGAATAAGCTAAACTTGATTTCAATACAATTGACAAAATAAAATAAATGATGTAAAATAATAAATATAATAAAAGAAAGCCTACTCTCTAAAAAGTAAGTTACATTATAAGAATATTTAAGCAAATTATATACGTATATTTTTATTTAACTATAAGAATGTAGGGCAGTTAAACGGAATCAATACCTATGTAATATTAACAGTCGATTTTTATTGCAACTGCTTCCGCCCACGGTTGTTATCACTATTGACATGAGACATACCGTAATATTAATTTATAATAAAAATGTATTGATTTACCTGGCGTATCCACGGCGACGTGGAATGCCACTAGGTTCCTGGCCTCCCTGCCTTCCTCCTGCACTAGCTGCCTTACTTCTTCCATACCAAAACAACCAATAATACTACTGGCTAACGAAAAACAAATGGTAAAACTGAACACATCGCTCTCACAAATAAACTCGAGTTAAACAATAAAATTAGATGAAAATATTGTAAAAAATATTAAATAATAAATAAACTATGAAATTAACGCTTCAAAGACGGAATTAATAGCCACAATCGAAAAAATGGAACGTTAAATATTTTCATAACAATTCCCGATGTGACAATTTGATTTGTTTTTTTTTCGCAGTTCTATGGTACGCAGTAGCTTAAGTTTATAGAGTCTACTATTCATTAAAGTATTGATTTTTAGATTCGTACAAATATGTGATATTTTTTTGAGTATAAATATTAGATATAGATGATAATTTAAAAAATTGAAAATATTTAATTTAATATTTATCATGCTAGTTATAGAATAAATAAGGTTTATTTTTTTTACGGTTGAGTAGACGAGTCGAATGGCCGTGGAGTTCCTTTGCTGGATGACCTGATCTGACTACCTAATAATAACTAGCGATAAGCCATTATAGAACATTATAAATTTGCGTATACCGCATATCACATATCAGGAATACTACCGTGCTGTTCCAACGACATTGAATATTTATAATATATAAATCTACTGGTTCCGACTATATAAGGGTCAAATTTAGTGATTTTAATTAATAGTAATTGGTCGTGTCTAAAAGATTATAAACATTATAATATCTTTATAACTTCTGGTCAAAATTTTAGATTCTTCAGAATAAGTATAATGTTTACAATGGTATATTTATTCTCAAGACTGTTTAAAATTAATATGTTATTAATATTTTGTTATAAACAAATTAAATTAATCGTTTATTAGTTCTAGTTTTTGCAACATAAAATTATTGTATGTATTATTAAATTGGAAGAGTCGACATATACTTATAATTGTTTTTATCGTGAACATTAACGAGTAACCTTTGGTATTTTTAAATTTTTTTATATTATCTGTTACCAAATCCTTGATACAAGTATTGTAATCTGTGATATTTCTTTTCATTGTCAAGCAAAATGGCGGATCAGGTACGTGCAGATTTTATTCAAGAAAAATAAGTTTTTGCTTAGTTTCTATCTATTTCTCAGCATTTTTTAGAAGCAACAAGTATATCCTATTAATGTCTTGATATGTTTCTGTGAAAGTGTTATTGATGTTTATAAAAATGTGTTTTAAAATATCCACGTGGGATTCGGCTATTGTATTATTTCTTTTAAATAGTGTAACTGTTCCTAACGTGGATTTAATTATATCTAAATTAAATTGTTATTTTGTTTTAAAAATAATAATACATTATAATCGATTTTAAAAATTGTGCTAAAACTATCATCATGAATAGGTTAGTTTTTTCCAAAGGTTTGACTCGAAAATTTTCAGGAATGCATGGTTTGTAAGTACTATTATTACGGAACGGTATATTTCAGATAAATTAATCTGGTGTTAGATGACAGATGACCAATATTGTCTTTATATTTCAATTTAGTTTGTTTTAATTTATTATTTGGTATTTTGAATTAAACTATTTTTAGTTCTCATGTAATCTATGGTACATTTCTTATCTAAAAGCAACCAATTATTAGGGATCTAATAATTATTGCCAATTCCAGACCGAACGTTCATTCCAAAAGCAACCGACGGTCTTCTTGAACCGTAAGAAAGGCATTGGTGTGAAAAGGAGCCGGAAGCCATTGAGATACCACAAAGATGTGGGACTCGGCTTCAAAACACCGAGAGAGGTAACGCATGGAGTGGTTATTAATGTGTGTTTTTTTTTCCGTAGACAGAGAAAGCGTTTCAGAAACAGGCGACAGTCTTCCTCAACCGGAAGGGGGGTATGAAGAGGAAGGATATGAGACATCATAAGAATGTCGGTCTAGGTTTCAAGACACCACGAGAGGTCTGAGTTTACCATTTTGGTATCGGTGGCAGGCGGTGGCTTCTACGTCGCTAACAGTGGTTTTTTATAGAGTAGAACAGTCAACATACCAATAAATTGTTCTTTACTCGGAATTAAACCATTAATATGACTATTATTTGGCAAATTTTGTTTACTGTTCTATCTGTAAAGGTGCTAGTCCATGTTGATAATTAAGCTATTGGTAATTTAAGATTATAATAGATCACAAAATATATCTCATAGTGCTTTGAAAACTTGGTACTTAATACATAATTATTCATTCTTAAATTACAGCTACTAAGGCTTATATATATAATAAGCAACAAAAAATGAGTATATTATTACATTTAAAAACAATTATGTAGTATGCTATATTAGACAGCTAAGTTATTTTGTGGTCTATAATCACTTAACGGTAAGTCTGCATGAGTCCAAATGCATGTTATATATAAGTCATATTTTATACCATAATTATATGTATAATGCTATGTTAAAGGAATATTCTGTCTGCCGCATTGAGCTAGTTAAGCTATGGTACTACTTAACATGGGGGAGGAATGGAAAGCTGTATAAAAAAGCTTGCTATATACTTTGGTGAAGTTATATACATACTCTTGCAAGTCTGCTAATAATACTTTTATTCTATCTATCTAAATCTTACATTTATATTCATGTTATAAAAAGTAAATTTTGATAACAAAATAGTTGCTTTGAAAATCCAGTGTAAACAGACATTAGTATGAATAGCTTCACCAACCATTTCACATAATTATAAGTTTAAAATGATGATAATCACACGACGGTCTTCTGATTTACTAAATGATGAAGACAAGTGTTTCAACCCATATTCTGATTTATTATGTATTATTAATATAACAACTGCTGATAAAGGTTGTAATAATTTTTTCTAAAAATTTAGATTTTAATTACATTGATATTTTCAACAATTATTTAATGCAGCTGTTATTTTTAATACATTTTAATCACATACAAACATATCAAATTATATTAAAATAAGCTTTAACCTTCAATATATGAAACTTACAGGCGATAGAAGGCACCTACATTGACAAAAAGTGCCCATTCACCGGTAATGTTTCCATCCGTGGACGTATCCTCACCGGTGTAGTCCAAAAGATGAAGATGCAACGCACAATCGTCATCAGGCGTGACTACTTGCACTACCTACCCAAATACAACAGATTCGAGAAGCGACACAGAAATATGTCTGTTCATTTGTCACCTTGCTTCAGGTATTTACCATTTTTCTTTGAACACTTCAATATTTCTTATTTTGTATGGTGTCGTGATAAGCATTATTATTGAAAAAAAAATCGGATTTTTACTGAACTTATGAATATATACTGGTTTTTACTATAAATAATAATAATAATTACACAACATAACAACAAGTCAGTATTTGTATACCCTATTCTAATCCTAGAAGGAGTAAACATAAACTATATTCCAAGTGATTTTTAATAGTAAAATTTTATGCACTACAAACAGTTCTTGATTATAATATATCTTTATTTATAATACCACACTATTCAACTCAACTG
Source organism: Nymphalis io (assembly GCF_905147045.1). NCBI lineage: Eukaryota > Metazoa > Arthropoda > Insecta > Lepidoptera > Nymphalidae > Nymphalis > Nymphalis io. The sequence goes on along the minus strand of NC_065910.1, from coordinate 9,443,571 downwards.
CTTATATTACTTTAATTTTACTTCAAATTATAACAACAATTTCATCGACAATGCAATTTTTTCGCAAATTCCTAATGAATATCATAGATTAAGTTCTCAACCAACAATATCTCATCAATGAATTGATATGAAGGACTTTTAAGTCTATTTGAATAAAAAATATATTGATTTTGAATTCAATATAGCCCATAGGCTATATGAACAGGCTATAGCTCATTACTACTTTTACTATGATGTCCAAAATAGTATGGTTGAAGTTTTCATTATTTTAAATACAATTACTCCTAGTAATCTTAAAGTAAACTTTACTGTTTGGATGACAAATTCAAATTTATTGTAAGTGAATATTGAGTTAAATATGCATTTCCTTATTTTGAATATATAAATTTTAATAGCTGCTTCCTGCAGTTTTTCCCGCATAAAACATTACAGGGTTGTATGTGAACCTTTTTTTTCGAATGTGTCGAGATTAAAGCAACTTGCCTCTTTATATAATAGTAAAGAAATATATATATTATATAGAAATATTTAAAAGTGAAGCAAAAAAAGACATAAATAAAAAATCTGAAATTGATACTGTTTTATTTTGGTATATTATCAGTATTTTTCGCTTAACTTTAAATAGTATGATTATTCGTTTGCACAAATGTCACTGATATTTGACATACGTCATGAAATATGCCACTTAAATGATGATACCCACACGACGGTCTTCCGAATACCAATTGACGAAGAACGTGTTCTAACCCAACAACTGATTTATTTTGTACAATTATTGAAACAATAAACAACCTCGAAAGATATACAATGGAATACCCATTTATTTCCAGGGATGTGGAACTCGGAGACATTGTCACGATCGGAGAATGCAGGCCACTCTCCAAGACTGTGAGGTTCAACGTGCTGAAGGTTTCCAAGGGCAAAGGGTCCAAGAAATCGTTCAAAAAATTCTAATCTATTAAAATTACTTCATAAGTAAATATGTCTTTTATTTATCACTTATATTAGGGAAGGAAATAATATTAGGGTTATGTTAAACACTTATTAAATCGACTTAATCCAACTTAAACATCTCTTTGATAAATTCTAATACAGCTAACCGACTGGCGGAAAATGTACTCTACGGCAGTAAGTGAAGCATAAAAAAATTGTAGGATGGACACCATGTAAAAAAGTATATACACCAAACCTGCTGATGCAAGTCTGCGGCTCTCATCTCGTTACTATTTGGAAAACCTTAAGTTTTCCAGCGGCACGAAATAATGCACCTTTTGGTTGGTTAATGATTGTCAAAATTGATTGTCGTCTGGCAGACACACTGCGGTGCGTATGCAAGTCGCGGGCGTGTTGACATATAGTATTACCAATCCTTAATCACTCGCTTCACATTTCTAAATTAATATTATTATACTTGGTGTATGCATTGACTACTAATTTTATTGTTTTAGTAGCAATCTTACGCGAAAGGAAAAAAATAGCAATAATAACCACTCGTCAATACGTGGGGTATTGATGAGTGGTAATTATTGCTTACACTATTGGAACCTGAAATTATAGCTGTTCACCCACCGGAACACAGCAAGACTAATAAATGCTGCTTAACGGTAAAATAAATATTGTGTAGGTGGACTACCAACCATTATTCAGGGCTTATTTATAGTAATTTATTTACAAATAGATGTATTATTTATAAATTTAAATCATAACAACTCAAAAATGTAACATAAAAATAATTAGTTACGTACATTCATAAAAGTAGGAACTTATGATACTCCTGTACATTGGCAAACGGAATAAAAGAATTATAATATGTTAATAATGGAATTACTCCAGAATTATTGGAGTTATTTGAATTTTTTTACGAAATTGCTAATAAATTACTATTATATTAAAAAGTAATGTTTATAGTCTGCGTGAATGAAAACGTTTCAATCGAAAATATTTAATCTGTTCGAAGTGAAACATTGATAAGGATGTACGTGAGACATAAAATAAAATATCGATAAAATTATTAATTCATTTTATATTATTATAAATTAAGAATTAAACATACCTTTTATTTTTTTATTATTCAAGCAATAAGTGGTACTTTTGGTAAAACAAATATTTACAATATTTCATATAATTTTAAATAAATTTTTAATCAATCTGTGTTTTAGCTTAAATGATTAATATATGACTTCTTAGACTAATTGACCATCATGATTTCATATTGTTTCATGTTGTAAATGCAGTATAAAAATGTGATATGGAAAATAATTTTAAAATAAACAATATATTATTCAAATTTAAAATAATTAAGTAAATATTGCATATTATTGATTAATATTATAATTTAAGTTTCCTTAATTTTTAATCAGTGTATGAATAATAACACTTTTAGAATAGATTCGGAATATAAATTACAACAATTTAAAAAAAATAAACTGCTAAATATCGGTCAATAAAATCGATAAAATTTTTATACTACTTCACTAAGAATTATAAATATGTTCAATGTCCATCTTGTGAACTTGGCATCTTGCACGTAACAGCGACTAGATCTACTAAACGATATGATATCGTTCTTCTCGAAACTGTCGTTGAAGAACTCAGAAACGCCGGCTGAAGAATTAGCTAAACCTGCGTATATGGACAAAAGTGCTACATTGCAGGAGCTCGGGTACAAAGACGATAATGACCTGAGAGAGACAATATATGGTTTGTTTTGAACATTTTCGAGTGCTTTGGGACTGTTTTTAAAGGGATTTTTCGTGGTTTTAACCAGTGTTGTGGTGTTCTAGACTTTTTGCGGACAATACGGGACCCAGAGAAGCCGAATACGTTAGAGGATCTCAAGGTTGTTTATGAAGAAGGAATATTTGTTAAGGAGCCCACAGCTGATAAAGTTCCAGTTCTACGGGTGGAGTACAATCCCACGGTGCCCCACTGCTCACTGGCGACACTCATTGGACTATGCATTAGAATTAAAATATTGAGATCAATACATCACCCTGTGAAATTAGATATTTTTATAAAGAAGGGAGCTCACACAACAGAAGATGAAAGTAAGTAATTATGTATTTTAATAAAAGTAATTATCATGATGTCTGTCTAAAATGTTTAATTGTTAGGTATGAGGTAATAATTTTAAAACTTATACAATTCAAGATAAGGTTGATAAATATATGCTAATAGGTATAGAATACCATAACTTATTAAAAACAGTAGCTTTTTCCCGCGAATGTTGTATTTGCCTGCAAGTGAAGTGCGGCCATTTGTTAGGTAGTCAATGAATTAAGTCAAGCTATAAGTTATTCCAAATTCCACCTAAATTTTATATGATCGAGTAATATTCATCCAAACTTCCACATCTTTATATATTATACATAGATGTGGAAACACTGGTTTGTCACACTTATATACTAAAGTTTTTTTCTAATTATAAATTTGATTGAAGGCTAATGAAATGGCTTATGTACATGTACTTGGCTTGAATGTGTTGTATGAATTCTCCATGACAAAATTGATTCCTATTGATATATAGAGAAAAATATGTTCAATTTTATTTGGATATCTTATGTGTTAAAATTATGGTTTACATGTGCAGAGCCTTGTAGAACCTAATTTCATGAAACATATGTCAATTATTAATATAAAGTTCTGTATGACAGCCTTGAATGAAGTTAAAGCTATTACAAAATATATATCTAAACATAATCTCTTGTTTATGTAAAACATATGCTTATTAAAGCAAATATTTTATGTAATAAAAGGGTTATCAGACTGTTTTGCTTTCATATTATAAACTATTGCTGTGTCACGACTTTACATTGTTGTAAGTAATGTTTTAAATTGACAGATATTATGCACCTTACTAGTACAGACATGCAATATATATATATATATATTTTTGAAAATATAAAATTAAAAAAAAGCAATAAAAATTTTTTTTTTTTTAGTAGAATACTTATGCAATTATATATTTGATTTTGCATCTCACTAGAACACTTGCATTTACTAATGAAAAAGCAGTCTTCTGTCAAGTAGAATTTTTATGATATTAAATTTATGTATGTTTTGTTTTGTACCAAGCCAAAATATATGTAAATAATATAAGATAACATTTGATTCATAATTATATTTTATTTGTTATGTAAACAATGGAAAATACTCATAACATTCTTTATAATTTTTTAAACATCAGCCTCAACTGACACATCTTAGCCAAAGATAGCTGGTTCAAATGCAAGCAAGTACCACAGAATTCATTGGCTTAATTTGTGTCTAATTTATCTCATGCTCGGTGGTGACAGGAAATACTGAACAAATTGCAATTGCATTTGTCGGACTTTCAGTGCAGGAGTGTGGTTTTGTTTATACCCAATTCTACTTTTTAAGAAAACAAGAGATCTTTGCCCAGCTTTTATGTTTTGCCATATAGTGAATGTGTTATGATATTGCTTAGGTGCAACTAGTAGTTTGTATAAACAATGTCATATATTGTTATTGATGTAACTTGTAGGAAATGACTGGTATCTATTATTGTAACATTTTATACAATGTATTTGTCTCGAATGCTATTGTAGAATTCCAATTGATAACATTATAATCTCATTTTGTGTCTGAACTTTGTTGTCAAGCTCATTTATCTGAGATAGGAGAATTACTTTCTTTTTTTATACAATTGCTAAGTTTTGCTTATGTTTAAATTTATTGGTGATTATTGTCTCAATCTATTATAGATTAAATTTCATTTAGATTTTTGTGGTGAGTGCACATTTTGTTTGTTTTTCTTCTTTTTTTATTAATCACAATACTATCAGAAATTTCAAATTAATAAGAACATCCCATCTAATTATAACTTATTTTCAAGTTTTAATATTTATATTTGTTTCTTTAGTTCCACTTATGTCTATAATTTGTCAAGAACTCCAGTCAAATTTGTGAATATAATAAGTTCATAAAATACCTAATAACTATGAATCTACTAAATAACTGTTCTACTTGAATGATCAGAGATAGTTGGGGTTAATCTGAAGGTCACGGGATTGAATCTCGATGAAGCAGAACTGAGTTTTCATGTATGAATACATAATAATAATAATAAAATGAACACATAATTCATTTCTATTCGGGACGAAATTCTGCCACATGTATATTTTAAGCACTATGTTATTATATGGCTATTATATGGGGTCTGGGTGTTAGGTAACCTATGTCCTATTCTGTACCCCTGTTAACATGTATGCAAAATTTAATTATGATCAATTGTGTAGTTAAGACATGAAAGCGAATCACAAAAACAAACTTATTCCATTTATAATATTAGTTATAACTGGTTAGTGATACAACCATCGTATACAATATAAAGAAACACCATTTAAAATTCAAATTATGCAAACTATAATTTGGGTCAATGGTTTCTTTTATCATACAAAAAGAATACACGTAAGCGCATCATAGTGCCCGCATAATGGACAATAAATAAAACATACTCTGCATTGATACATTAATCTACTTTAAAGCTAAAATTTCCACTTTTGACTTCAATTCTTGATTATAATTTGCTGCAAATATGTAAATATATATTAAATTTGTATATATGACAACCAATTTTGTGTTTGTGTTTTTTGCTCGTCTTGAGGATCTGCACATTCGTCCTAGCATATATACAAATGTTATATTTTATAATTAATGTAAACACAGATAGGTGAACCTTATGTTTTATAATAAACTCTTAAATTATATTTTATAAGGGGTCTTACAATTATGAAGATTATTAGTTCTTTCAATATTGTCAATGCAGCCATGTTTAGTATTGTTGTGTTCCAGTTTGAAAGGTGAGTGAGCCAGTGTAAATACAGGCACAAAGGACATATAACATCTTAGATCCCAAGGTTTGTGGCACATGGGCCAATTAAGGTATAGGTTAATATTACAATGACAATTGTCATGGGCGATGGTGACCATTCTGCAAATTGTTAAAAAGTTCTCTAAATTCGAAATAGTGAAAAAAATTTGTTTTTTTTTTTTAATTGAAAATTTTGAAATAGCGGAGACTACCTAAAAATTTTTTAAGGCTTAGTTTTACTATGACTTCTTCTATTGAATCTCAAATCAATAATGATAGAAAAAGAGAAATTAGTGTTCAATTAAAAGCCACAAAGCAACACTTAAGGCCGTAAATTCTCTTTCTGTTAGAAAGAGTAGTTACATTTGAATTATATTACGTTTGAGAATTTTTAGTTGATTTGAGATTCGATAGAAGAAGACACAGCATGTTTAAATAATCACCCTCATAACAACATTTATAGTTAAGGCCATAATTGTTTAATATGATAGTGCAATTAAATTGATATGAATTTGTTATTCTAACAACCTGATAGTGATTTATAAATAATTCATTGTTATCAATATGTATAATGATTATTATCAATAAGTCAAGATTTTGTTTATACACAATATCATATTATAACAAATAATTGTACAAAAATATGCACTGCTGTACAAATAGCGTTGTTATCGCTAAAAAGCAAATTTTACCATACCCAAGGGTAGAGCAGAGATATTGCTACATAAACAAAGAGGCAGGTGTTTATAGAGAAATATCACAATTTCGTACAATAATTAAAAAGGATTTTTTTTTATGTAATGTATTATTATTAAATAAAATTTTGAAACCGAGACGCCTTGATACAGTGGATACATAATACGTAGATCTTAAATGATGACCGCAATTTCAAATCCGGATAATTAATTCATCTCGTATTTATGTGATTAAAGTAAATATCGTGAGAAAACCTGCATGTGTCGGATGAAATTCTGTGACATGTGTGACTAACGCGTTATGTGATTTCATTCTAATCGTTATCCTTATAAGGAGACCTTTGTTTAGCAGTTGTAACTTTAATTTTTCAAAAAATATATGTATAGCGATCAAACAAAAAATTATAAATTGCTCTTTATATAATATTAAATACTTTTGTTCACAAGTAATTAAACAGGACAGCAATGTTCTTCATTTAGTACAATTGATTTTCTAGAGTTAAATTAAAGTTAAAATTTTAGATCCTGATAAGAGGAACTGACAATGTCGTAATTACCTGTCATAAACATGCGCGTGTTGACAACATAAAAGTTGGCAATTTTTCTTTTCTACTGACGTGGGTTTGTTGTTTTGCGGTTGATGAATTGTAACAATCTTGGCTTACACGCCAATCAGGTTTTAATAAGGAAGTATTGTTTTCCTTGACTTTAACAATAAACGTGGGTAGTTTAATGGAGTTACGAGTGTAAATCAATCAATATGCAACAATAGTGTGTCTTGGAGCATCGACGGTCACGCTTTTTTAAATTCTGTTTATGTATATATATACATAGTATATATAGTATGACAATTGCACTGTATTTTTATGGCGATTTCAAAAGATATTAATAAAATAAGATTTTAAATTTAGAATAAGTACGAATTATAAAAAAAAATGTAAATCGCATATAAAACACACTAACATGTTTTAGGCCAGTGTCACGTACATCTGAATAATATATATAATATATTATTAGATATTCTGTAAGAAAAAAGTTAACGTAAAACGAGATCTTGAAATGTCGTATGTGAGTGATATTAACTTGCTATTATAAATAAATAGGCAAAGGAAAAATATTTTAGTAATTTTTTCTCCTGTTTGTCGATCGATTTTCTTTTTTAACAATATAATAAATTATTAGAAAATGAAAGTTCGAAAGTGACATAATTGATATAAATGTTTTCCTCAATGATGATTATGGCTGAATTTCGAACACTAGGCTAACATTAGTAATCTTTTGAAGATACACGGTATAATATAAACGAAATGAGCTTTACTGTTTTGTATTTGACATACATTACATATATTCCGTAAGAAAATATTTGAAACGCTCGAGGAATTGAAATCAATATGCGATATTTACTTTACGATCGAGTATCGAGTGTAAAATTGTGTAATACAGATTAGCTTTGAACCCATAAAATATTCTCATTTATGTAGTTTTACGAATGACAATTAATAATAAATCTGTTTCATACAGCATGTCGCTTAATTTGTAATAGGAAGACACTAGGGTACAAAGCTGTAAGGCAAGTGTATAATGCTTTTTGTTCTTTGTTACAGTTAACAAGCAAATCAACGACAAGGAGAGGATTGCAGCCGCGATGGAAAATCCTAATTTAAGGAACCTCGTAGAAAACTGCATCGCTGACGAAGGATAAAGAAATATTAGAGTAAATTAAAAACTTTAGATCGAGTTCGTAGTGTTGTTTAAAATATATTATCATAGAAAACATGGCGCCAGATGCAGCTTTTTCAAATATAAGTGACAAGAATGAGTTCACGAAATTCGCTAAATTCCTCGCCTATAAAGGTGTTCAAGTAATCGTTGAATCGAGGAAAGGTGTCAAAATTGAGCCGAACAGCAAAATGAACACATCAGATTCTGATTGGTTCAACCTTCAGATACCAGATTCGCCTGAGGTCAATCAGGCAACCAAAAATGCCCTACCTTCGGATAGAATACTGGAAACAATTAAGTCACAACTTCACGTTGAGATATCCGTACAAACTGAGGATGGAGATGAAATGGTCCTGGAGTTATGGACTTTGGAACTAGACGATACACAATTTGACACGTCGCTGAAAGCTATGAACACAGTATACTTTCGAATGGGTATCCTCCTAAAGTCGTTGATAACTATAACAAGAATAACCCCTGCATATCATCTATCTAGGAAGCAAAGGACAGAATCATTCACAATATTCTACAGAGTATACAACGGGGAACCGAAACTTAAAACGCTGGGTGACTCGGTTAAGAAAATCCAAGCAGGATTATTAAAAACACCTTTGGGTGGTTTATGCTTTACCGTGTCATATAGAACTAACTTTTCGATATCGCCTAATCGTTCTCAAACCGATAAAACACTTCTGTTGAAGAGCGATCACTTCGAATTGAGTCCGAAACATGTTATTTTCGAATCCAAAAAGAAAAAAGAAAAGGAACATAAGTCGTCTCAAGTTGATTTAAATAAACCCCTCCGATTACCGGCGTTCGTTGATGAGGTACTTATCCAACAAGTTATCAAAGATTTTTTTGAGCAAATACCGATTCCAGTTTGCAGAGTGCGACCAAAACCGAAAACTCCAGAGGAAATTGTAATAGATTGCAAAAGTACACAAGAGTTGGATATGAATGCCATGTCGAGGAGTCCGAATTCACTGGAATTGCCTCCGAAAAAGTTTCCTGGTTTCCGAAGTGAGACAGAGCCACCATTAAAATTACTACACTTTCCATTCGCCGCTGACCATCCTATTCGCGAGCTGGCTGAATTTTATAAGGATTTTTTTAATGCTCCTCATTTGAAGTTGGCTGATGATTACTCGACGAGGACTATAACTACAGATTATCAGGAAGCTGAAATTGCAAGCGACGACCTCTCAAAAGACCTGGCATTACACGAAAGTTCGTTACTGGAATTTGATGAGTTGCTGGCCGACATGTGTAGATCAGCGGAGTGGAGTGGAAATTAAGGGATCATTGGAATAGTACGGTGTTGGAAGACTGAATGTTATTGATTATCAAATATATGTATTTATTCCTTCAAAATTCGTATTTAATTTACAATATATATCTATCTATACATATTTTTTCTTGATAAATTCATTTATGTATTACTATGTTCAAGACACGATTCGTTTTTCTTACGTGTGGTAGAATTATCTACGGAAGTTTAGTCAGAAACTACCATTGGCTTGCTATTTCCTGGTCACAAGTCGATACAACGGATAGTAGGTAAATTTTATGATGATGAAAGATTAGAAAGATACTAATGTACGTAAGAAAAAAGACTCGTATTTTGAATTTTGTAACCACTCTATAGTAATTTTAAGTACCTGACTGAAATGGAATTAAAGATTGAAAAATAAATAAAGCGATAAAGAACGTAGTTACGACAAAAAAAAAACAATTTTTTTTTCTTTATCTGTTGCTTTCTTTAGCCTATTGTCAGTGTTTTGCTATTTTAAAGTATTGTTCTATTATATTATATTTCATTATATGAATAAATAGTTAGATCTCAGTGTTAAGTTTGCTCATGCAATTAATTGTAAATTCTTTGTGGTAACGTATTAGGATTAAATCAATTTAGTTGATAAAGACACGTTTCATATAGTTTAGCTTTAAATAGCAGCATTTGTAATTTAAAAAAAACTAAGTAATGTTTTGGCGGCAATTTAATTGTCACCCGTGTGTGCATGTTTTTATTCATTCTAAATTCAATTCCTAAATATGATATCATACTAAGAAGAGGAATTATATAAAAGCTTGTAAAAAGAATGGGGACCAGAAAACCTTAGATGTCCAAGACATGGTTGTCTAGACATTGATTTGATTTTTCTATTAAATTAACTGTTTTTATTCAGTTTTTATTGGTTATTATTAACTATGCCGGCTTAATTTGTGTTATTTGTCGTGGAACGACATGATTATTTAGTAATAAGCAATTTATTGACGAATAAATCGCCGAATAATCAATTGATCAATCAACTGTTACAAGTTGACTATTACGATGACATATCCAATGAATTTCAAAATGGCGGCAATGTTTATTAATGATAATATCAAAACTTAAAGTTATTTTTCGGCCGATTACCAGCTGTCGTTGTCGGAGTGAATAATATGATGTTATGATTATGCCCAAATTCTTTCCTTGAAATATAAATTATAGAGGTGTAATTGATCAGGTTTTCAAATTACCTATTAAATTATTACCATAAACTGATGGTATTGTTAAATATTGGTTATTTAATTGATTGAATTGACTAGTGTTTGTATGAACTTGTAATGGACTTTAAGAATTAAATATCTAGCTGAGAAAGAGGTAAATTAATTTTTTTTAAAGACATTTATATCATAATTACATGTTTTATCGGTATTTAACTAAGGCATTGAAATGTATTTTAAATATATATTCTATATTTACGTTACTTTGTAAATGAATTATTGTGTACTTTAATTAAAATACTTTAATACTTGAATGTATCTACTTTTCAAATAGATTAAACTTTTATGAAGTTGATAGAAGTTTTATTGATTTTTCCTAATACTCTCATTGATATGCTCACTATTTAATTTTCACCGTACGCCGCAAAAAAAGACTCAGTCGACTGATTCCACGAACCCGGGATAAGGGTTCACAATCTAAAACCAGGCAGGTATCGTATCAGGGCCCGTAAAATTATCGTACATGGAGCAAAATTATCGTATATAGAGCGGCTGCAATGACAGTAAAAACAATCGTAATTGTTTATTGTAATTAATTTTTTTTGCATCATAATGGAAATTATCGTACAATACTAGTGTACCATCGTACATCGTACGTAGTCATGAAACTATCGTACTTGTGCGATAATTATTGTACGGTTGTGAACCCTGCCCGGGATTCGGACACCGTTCACGCACACTAGCGAGAAGGGTTTTTAAAAATACTAAAATATTTTTTAGAAATTTATTGATAGCATAGTAACTATTGTCCTTTTTTAATTATTTAATTCGCAATGCTGAATAAATACAATTAATATTTAATGATAAGTTTATTTAATTACACTTATTTTATTTAATAACACTTATACTTAGTGCTAAAATTAATAATGTACTAATAATTTAATTATTTGCAACTAAAGAAATATTTCTTAAATAGTGTTAAAGACCATTATGGTTTTAATCAAATAAGTAAGCCGACTAACATAAGAACTATAAGAAATTAAATAAAACTACTGTGTTAAACATCAATTTATTTATATCAAATATAGTAAACATAATATTACTAATTAAAAAGCAACAAATGTTTTTTTTCATATTTATTGTGTTATGCGAATAAAATAAATTCATAAAAACTAAAGAAAAAATTTAGTTATTACCAACCGTATATATATATACCATATATACCAACCGTAACAGCTATAATCGCTCGTAATCGTCGCTTCTAGCTACCAATAGTTACAATTCATTGATGTAACGTTTCATTGTCGTTGTTTCATTTGAGGACTGATATGGGTACAATACTTACTAGAAAGAAAATGATAATGATAATAATAATGTCACACAAAGTATTATTTTGCTGCTATGCAATACGATATTAATTACACAGTTTATACATTCAAACATTATGTAATATGTTCCGAATCTTTATATCGATAGATGAACACACAATATCCACTATTTTTCTGTTAATAGTAAAATATACGGAGAAAACATCTTATTTCAGTTTCATTATTAGGTATAAAAATGATCTTGAGTAGGGGTAGACTAGGGGAGTAAAATAATCGATTCCACAATTGTATTATTTATGTATAGGGAGTGATATATTATTTATAACTCTAAAATTATTTTATACGGGCTTGCTTTTCTCGTAAGCGGGTTTTAAAATCAGGTTATGTGGCAACTTTACAAGTACCTGTCGTCTGTCTAAGTGTCTAGCACCCGCTGACATTTGATGTAATTGTTTAATCTTAATGTTTTGGCAAAAACGGAATATTTTTAAGCTCATAAGATATAGTTCATGGAATAATAAGTTAAACTAAGTGCTATTAATGTAAAATGTGACATTTTCTTGGAGATTTTCTTCAACCTGTAGTAGATTAAAAGCTTAATATTAAGCTAAGATAAATACTATCCTAACCTCAAACATTATTTAAGTTTCGTTAAAATGTTTTCCATTTGTCGGCAAACTCATCCTGCTACGGGTATAGAGCATGCAATAAGTTGTTGCTTCTTCAATAATGACGAAGTATGTCTTATTACCGCTGGTGCAAATATTATTAAGGTTTTCAGGCTTTTGCCTGAAGGACACACGAAGGAGGTTAACGCCGGTATGTGTTAGTTTTTAAACTGATGGTTATTCTATGTTCTACTTGAAAAACATGATATCTCTATTTTGATTGTACTGGCCAGTAGCAAATTTCGTAGTTACTGGTTAAAACTTTTTTATTATTTTACAAATAAAAACTCTTGAATTTACTAAACCAAATCGAATTCTATAAAGAAGTAATAGGCTTTTTACAGTAATTAAATACAATAAAAACAATATATAAATTTTAGTTATTATTTTATTATATCTTTTTGTATTAATTTTATATATTTTTTTGTATATATATCTCTACTAAATGTGCTTTTGTTTTACTTTTTTGTTTTCACTTAGTTAACTAATCAGGTTAAGGATAATTAATGTAAATCCAAACTGGCTTAAAATTATTGCAAACATATTTTTTAGATATGCTGTGGGTTTTGTTAAATAAAAATATTATTATTATATAGATCTTTACAATATAATGTGTTTCAGCTGGTCAACCCATTCCGCCTAAAATGAAATTAGAATGTTTAGCAACATATACACTATGGGGCAATGTTATGTCTATTGCCTCTGTTAAATGTCCGAGTGCTGGTCGCGATTTATTACTTGTTTCATTCAAAGAGGCAAAGCTCTCAGTATTACAATATGATCTGCAGACAAATAATCTGATAACACTAAGCATGCATTATTTTGAAGAGGATGATATGAAGGTATGTCAAATTTATACACATATGTATTAAAATATGCTTGATGTATTATGTTCTCCTATTTCTATCAGTATCACCCATTTCCCTGGGGGTATTGTGTTATTTTATTTTGACAATTATAATATTTTTTTTTGTAGTTGCACATTTGCCTGGGAAAATACACCACCTAAAGGTAAGTGGTCACCACTGCCCATAGACAATGCCGTAAGAAATACTTATCATCACTTATATCTCTAATGTGCCACTAATCTTGGAAACTGAGCTGTTATGTCCATTGGGCCTGTTACACTGGCTCATTCACCCTTCCGATCGGAACACAACAACCCTGTTTGGCAGTAAAATATCTGATGAATGGGCGGTACCTACCCAAATGGTCTTGCAAACAGCCTTACCACCAACTGCTTATGTTTCATTGGTGTACAGTAATAAGTATTTGTATTGCATTGTGGTCAATTTAAAAGGAAGTTAGCTAAATAATATTTGTAATATATTATTATTATATTTCAATTATGTAAATAGCTTCTTAGTTTCATTCATATTCAGTATATCCATTTTTTCTATGCAAATATTCTAGGGTGGATGGACAACTCACCCACATATACCATGGATCAGGGTGGATCCAGAGTTTCGTTGTGCGGTCATGTTGTTATATGGACGGAAATTAGCAGTATTACCATTCAGGAAAGATATAACTTCTGAAGAAGGTGATCCTTTGGAGGCTAAACCACTGGCTGATAGTAAGAAAAATGTAAGAGATTTATCTAACTTTTCCCGAATTTCTAAACACTTAATTAATTTATATATACAACAGCATTTTTTGAACTTTAATTTAATTTTAATTCAACTCTTCTCTCTTCAAACCGAAACATAGCAACACATATATTCTAATGGCAGGAGTAATGAAAACTAAACAACTTTGTCCTTGAATCATGTATTATTATAGACTTGTTAAAAATTAAAAAAATAAAATTTTCGCGCTTTGAATGTTAGCAATAAATAGCAATGTTGATGTTATAATTAATTCAGAGGATAGTGCTGTATTATAAATAAGATACCTTAATCAAAAGCTTTACTTTTTATGCCATTGGAATACAGTGAAGTAAAGACTTGTATGGGCAAGTCAGCCCAAATAAGTAATTAACCAAATTAGAGCAACAATATAACCCTACAACTGAACGGAGTGTGAATCTCTTTCTCTTGTGAATTTTTGTTTCCTCTTGATTACAGCAACCTGCACAGCCAATGACTAGAGCACCTACACTGGCGTCGTATGTCATCGTCTTAAAAGATCTCGATGAGAAGATAGACAATGTTCTTGATATACAATTTTTGTATGGATACTATGAGCCAACACTTCTATTGTTGTATGAACCTGTTAGGACTTTTCCTGGGTATGTAATTTTGACTGTCTCGTTGGTCTAGTGACTACAAATAGGGCCGCTGACCTGGAGGTCCTGGATTCAATTCCCAGGTCAAGACAAAGGTTTTTCTGTCAGAAAATTCTCTGCGTCTGAACTCTTTTCGGTCGTGTCGGATTTTTATTGTTTAATTCTTATGAACTGGAAGACATATTAAATACTTTTGCAAAATACGTTTATCTAAACATATGATTAACTACAAATAAATGATACTTAATACAGTTGTCCATTATATTTGTCCATTATACAAAATTTCTAATTATATTGAAATTATTAGCACTATACAGTCATGTTTAAAATTACTTTAAAACATTTTAATGAGAATAAGCTTTACCTTTCTACAGGTATGGTGAATGAATGAAATAATCAATCGTTCATATTTGATAATTTGACAAACTGGCACCACTTGCCTGGCTAGCCTTATCATCATTTGTTACATTTTCTATCAAAGACAAGCTGCCTTATTGGTGTAGTGGCCAGCTTATAGGTTGCATATATTACTGGTGGTAGGGCTTTGTGCAAGCTCGTCTGGGTAGGTACCACCCACTCATCAGATATTCTACCGCAAAACAGCAATACTTGATATTGTTGTGTTCCGGTTTGAAGGGTGAGTGAGCCAGTGTAATTACAGGCACAAGGGACATAAAATCTTAGTTCCCAAGGTTGGTGGCGCATTGGATATGTAAGCGATGGTTGACATTTCTTACAATGCCAATGTCTAAGAGCGTTGGTGACCACTTACCATCAGGTGGCCCATATGCTCGTCCGCCTTCCTATTCTATAAAAAAAAAAAAAATCAAGTTCATCGTATCAAATTACGGCTCTGAAACCGCTTATGGCTGTTAGTCCTATGACTAAACTCTCCCCATTCGTGCGTGATGTTCTACAGGACTATAAGAGAGACTTTGCCTGAGTCCGTATTCCCTGATAGGTACAATGTTGTTGTCTTCAAATCCAGAGTAAACAGGTTTCTTATAGGTAAGCGTTCTAGATCCTAGACCGTGTCGATGCTTAACATCAGGCAAGTCAACTGTCAAACGCTGGCCTAATAATTGTAAAAAAAAAAGAAAAAAAAAGAGTGGGGTAATAAAGAGCGTGCTTGTGTACTAGCATAATAATATGTCCTGGGCATATGGCGCCTATTGAGAATAATTGCTGCGGTCGAAGTCAGTCAGGAAACATGATCGTAATCAAACTTTATTATATTTTCAGTCGCACAGCAGTGCGTAGCGACACATGTGCGATGGCCGGTGTCAGCTTGAACATGAGCGCTAGAGTCCATCCAGTCATCTGGGCCACAGGTGGTCTGCCTTTTGACTGTTTACAGGCTGTTCCCGTACAGAAACCACTAGGTATGTTGCTCTGTTTAGTTTATATTTTATTCATTGGGATTTAAATGTTTTAATTCGAATAATATAAATAATCAAACTACTACATGAACTATTAAACATTATTATATATAATTATTCTTTTTTTTTTAAGGCGGGTGCTTAATAATGGCTGTTAACTCGTTAATATATTTGAATCAATCCGTTCCTCCATATGGAGTATCGTTGAACAGCATCGCCACACATACGACCAACTTTCCATTACGTGAGTACATATAATAATATAATAAGAATATGGTAAATATTTGAAATTTCATTTTTTAAATTCTACACATGGATTGTAAAATTAGTCTTATAGAAATTATAGTTAAGTGAATATGGCGTTTTAATATGCCAATATCAATCATATTTAATATGAAAAGTTAGTTGAATACCAATGTTTTTTTTTAATTAAGTTTTTTTTTTTTTAATTTGATGTTGAAAAATAATCAAAAGGAATAACGCTTGTAATCTCCTGATCGATTTTGGACAATATTTCTTTTTAATGGACATTTCAATGAAAGGAAGAAACATGCACAAAGATAAATAAAGCACAAATTTGTGCTTAAACACGAGGACACCCGTTTTTTTCACTCTCTTCTATTCGATACTCGGATAGAGTATTTTTCGAGGCACAGGCGTGTAAACACTGGCGACTCCGAAACTCAAAACGCGTATTGAACGTAGAAGCGTTCCATGTGCTAACCGGGGGCTGGTGGGCAGGCATCCAGGAGGGCGTGTGCGTGACGCTGGACGGCGCGCGCGTGGCGTGGCTGGGCGACACGCGGCTGGCGCTGGCGCTGCGCGGCGGGCAGCTCTACGTGCTCACGCTGCTGTCCGACTCCGTGCGCTCCGTGCGCAGCTTCCACCTCGACCGCGCCGCCGCCTCCGTGCTCACCTCCTGCGTGAGTCCCGACACACCCGCACCCCCCGCACCCCCCGCACCCTCACACCGGACCCACTCTCTCGGCACGCTTTACGTTTGCAGATGTGTGTGATAGAGGAGGACTTCCTGTTCCTCGGCTCCCGTCTCGGGAACTCGCTGCTGCTTAGAGTCACGGAGAGAGAAAATCGGATGCTCTTCTCCGTCGATAAGCCGCTCGAGGCCACGGTCGATCTCACCGTATCCGAATCAGGTAACAGACGATGAAAATTACAAGATGACAATTAATTATTTATTGAACGGAGGCAATGAAATTATTATTATTTTTTTTCCTATTTTTTTTCAGATAAAGAGAGGGAAACCGCCGCCGCCGCCGCCGCCGCCGCCCCTGTCGCCGCCACCACCACCAAGGAACCTCAAAAGGAGACGTCGGACCCGAGCGCTAAGAAGCGACGCATGGACACGATCAGCGACTGCGTGGCCAGCAACGTGATCGAGATCTCGGACAAGGACGAGCTGGAGGTGTACGGGTCCGACATCCGCACGTCGACGCAGCTCACGAGCTACGTGTTCGAGGTGTGCGACTCGCTGCTCAACATCTGCCCCATCGGCGACGCGTCCATGGGCGAGCTGCAGCTGCAGGCCGAGCCCGCCCGCCGGCCCGACGCGCCGCCGCTGGAGCTCGTGTGCTGCAGCGGCCGCGCCAAGAACGGCGCGCTCACCGTGCTGCAGCGCTCCGTGCGCCCGCAGCGCGTCACGGCCTTCGACCTGCCGGGTGAGCTGCACACACCCGCACACACGAAACGCGACGTATACGCACTTTTTTTTAAACAATTACACCTATTAATTAACATTGAAAAAGCAAAAGCGTATTCAGATCTGTAATCATAGTACTCGCATTTCCCGCACTTTTCTGGAACCTGTTTCCGTTTAACCTTTGGGAGCTAACGTTAGTTCGGTCATACTTATACTTAGTGCCTACCATAGTCTACGATAAGATAAAGGCATTACCAATAAGAGTTATAAACTACTATATCTCAGGCTGCGTGGACATGTGGACGGTGATCGGCGAGGCGGGCGAGGGGGCTCGGGACGCGCACCGCGATATGGAAGGCTCGCACGCCTACTTGCTGCTGGCACAGGAAGACGCTACCATGGTGAGCACACTCGTTCGATTACATATCTACTAGACAGTCTATTGACATAATAATAATTAATGATTTTTGTAATTACCTAAAAATGTCTTTTTAACCGTGTTAAAAATCCTTCACTCCAGGTCCTGCAGACGGGTCAGGAGATCAACGAGGTGGACAATTCGGGGTTCATGACGAGTGCGCCCACAGTGTTCGCAGGGAATCTCGGCAACAACAAGTTTATGGTGCAAGTGACGACGTGCGCTATAAGACTCGTACGCAGTGAGTAATTTTGACGTAAATAAATTTGTGCCGTGTGCACAGGCCCTTATAAGGATGCAGTGTAAACTCTTCTCGATGTACATCGAAATGTTTTAATAAATTTTATATTGTAGTCAGTCGTTCGTCTACAGTGCTAATAAATAGACGCAATACAAAACTGATTTTATTTTATACTTTAAATTTTATACCTTAAAAAAATTGCAAAGGTCGGGACTCGGTAGAGGTAAACGATCGCACGACTCCAGTATTGGTAATAGACAGATCAGTCGAACGGTATAGAAGTTGAAACGCTACAGCGCCATCTAGCGACTTACAAATATTTCAGTGCCAACTTTTTACTCATTAATATATATATATATATCATATTGAAACGAGAATGTGATTTAATTAAAAACGTTTTGATTTACATTTTGGGGATCCGTTTGCCTTAAAAGGTGGGAGGAAACGTAAATTAATTGGTCCTTTCCGTTTAAATATTTGACAAGGCGTTGCGAACGTTCGTCACGAAACTAGTGAGTGTGTGCGTGCGCAGACGGCGCGCTGGTGCAGTCCGTCTCGCTGGAGTGGTGCGCGCGCAGTGCGGCGGCGGCCGACCCGTACCTGTGCGTCGTGTCCACGTGCGGCCGCGCGCTCGTGCTGGCGCTGCGGGAGCTGCGCGCGCGCGACGCCGCGGTGAGCGCGCCGGCTCCCTAGCGACTGACGTCTCAGCAGATGAGGCCGATTCGTAGCCGATCATCGTTCATGAAATTAATTAATACATATAAAACTTACAACATTCATCGAGAGAGTTACGAGGCTATGCATATTGAAACGCATTATCTATTCGATGTAATTCAAAAGCCAAATACACAAACATAAATATAAAACATAAATTTGGTACAGCGCAGGCTCGTTGATAAGTTTAACATAATAATAATAATAATTGTACTACGATTTGTATACGTAATAAGTCCCTCCGGTTGCAGTCGGCGCGGCTGGCGCCCACGCGGCAGGGCGTGGCGGCTCGGCTGCGGCGCGCCGTGCCCTACCGCGACCTCAGCGGCCTGTTCGCGCCCGTCGACACGCCGCAGGTACGCGCGCTCACGCACGCACACGCACGATGCCAACGTGTCATATACTCAATGGCTTTCGCTCAGATTGTTAAATACCCCATTTCTTAAAAATAACAAACACAATTAACACTTTCAATTGCAAAAATTTAATAGTTCATTTATTTAAAATTTACTCAATTTTTTAAAAAGTAATTTCCAGCGAGTCGCGCATCACTATGTTTTTTTGTGCTTAATTGTTTTTATGATTGATCTCCTGCTTGGTGCATACATACATTATAAACAGTGGCGTAGCTATCGTAGGGCCAGGTGGTGCACCAGGGCCCTGGAGCTCAGGGGGCCCCTAACCTCAGCTTTGAAAAGAGAGGAGCAGAAAGAGGTTCTATCCCTCATAGAAACGACGTATGTGATTTAGCCTACTAGGGATAAGATGAACTCACTGTTTCCTATTCTTGTTCCTATCTATAACTTTGAAGGCCAATATAAGTTCAAGCTACGCGGAAAGAGGGGATGAGAGCCCGATTCTTTTCTTATGAACCAGGGCCCTTGTTCACCTAGCTACGCCACTGATTATACATGAGAAACTTTGTCCGTATTACTGAATGAATTTTGAGCCTGAAACCCAAGGAAGGAAGTAGGCTACTTTTTATACCTAACACCTCTCCTCCTAACAAATGGGCGAAAACTAGTACTTTTATATACCAAAGTACCAAACCTCAATAAAACTTATAAACATTATGTATCTATATAATATATATATATAATAAAACGATGAATGAATACATACTCAGGTGAAGGGCGAATTTACCGGCAAGGTGAAAGGGAAGAACGTAAAGGCGGAGGGATTCAAACCGGATACGGTGTACGAGTTGAACGACGAAGACGAATTACTTTATGGTGGGGACCAAACGCCAGCCTCTATGGCCAGTGTAAGTATAATAATGACTTAATTAAAATTAATTAACCGGATTGATTAATTGAATTGCATATTTTAAATATTTTTTAATATAATAAAATTTGTAATTACGCGGCTTACCATTGTAAACTTTTTTATTTATATATTTACAACTACATCGAAATAATACATAGAAATAATTATTACAAAGGTTATATAACCCTACTATGTGTAAAATAAATTAGCTGTTTTATTTTTTTATTAAAGGGAGAACATTGTAGTATGATTTGACAGTCTTTATGTGAATTTCGTTATATGTATTATATTTTTGGTAAAATCGTTCAAAGGGCTTAACAGTTTTTTTACTCCGGTGAAATCGCTAAGATCGTCTCGTTGTATATCCGATATTAACTGACAAAACTGAGATGTCCCCAAGTAACGGCCCGTGGCCCGCAGATCCTGCTGCAGGAGCAGTCGCTGAGCGCCGGCGTCCCGCGCCGCGCGTCCCGCTGGTGGCGCGCGGGGCTGCAGGAGCACAAGCCGTCCTACTGGCTGTTCGTGGTGCGCGACAACGGCAACCTGGAGATATACTCGCTGCCGGAGATGCGCCTCGCCTTCCTCGTGCGAGACGTCTGCGCCGGCGAGCGGGTAACCTCCCCTCTCCTCCCCTTTCTTAAGCGATATTCTCATATTTCAAGTAATAACGCAGCTTAGATACTAGCCTTGCAAGCTGCTTATTAAGTCGATAATTGTATTTAGTATTGCTTACGTTTATACTTAACTAGTAACGTCTTTGTGAGCTATTATACTGCTTGCATTTAATTCTATTATACTAGCTTTAAAGCCATGCTCATGTGTTGCTACAATCGCTTGAATTGTATAGAAGTTGATGTGCTGCAGCGCCATCTAGCGGCGAGTAGCAACAAATTAATATTTCAAAACTTTCTTCATAAAAATAATGAGATAAATTTCACGGAAATCGGTCAAACGTATATCTTTTAATCGCAAACAAATATACGAACATCCCTTAGATAAGGTAGTTCAAATAAATAATTTTACATTAATGAAAAAAGTGTGCATGATTGGTTCACAGGGTGCGGGCCAGCTCCAACAAGATTCTAATCATGGTTGCTAACAGACTTGACTGTATATTTATAAAGCACTGTAACAAAGTTTCAGCTCGACCACTAAATTGTATAAGTAGTAGATAGTAGTATTTTTTTTTGTAATTTTGTATACGAGTCTTGTTAGTTGAATAAATAAATTATTATTATTAAAATATATTTAAAATATTGCAGGTGTTAGCTGACAGTCTAGAGTCAGTGCCGATCATGACCGACATGGCGGACGAAGAGGAACTGAACACTGGCCACAGCACCAACGTTGACAGCCTCCAGGAAATCTTAGTGGTCGGTCTCGGCTACAAGGGCTCCAGGGTACTGATGCTATTGCGTCTCGACGACCAGATCATGATTTACCAGGTAAGCAGTGCAGTATAATTATCTTTATACATTCATTAATTAATTATAGATACATTTTTGACAGTAGTACAATAACGATATTAAAAACTGAGCGCTAAAAAATTCTTTATGTTTTTTTTCGTGCATTTTTATGGGAGAAAATGTAATATTAATGTATTTTTTTATTATATTTTACAATCTAAGCGGAATTTATTGTCAAGGTTGGAAATTACAATGTAAAATGTTCAAGATCAGATTACATTATGCCTAGTATTGTTTAGTTTACCTTCATGTCAATAGATGGCGTTAGATGTATTTTTCATCGCGCTATAGGAATGTTTTTTCTAAAGTACAATATAAGTTTTTGTAAATTCATAAAGAGAGAACAATTACACTATTTGACCAGCAGCACCTACTCGGTGGTTTTATTTTTGAAGTCTCACAGCACCAATACTACCGGGTACCCCCAAACATAAAATTTAATGTAACGGGTACACGATCGGTTATTTATCGGCGCGATGTCGGTGTCACGTGGCGCCCCAAGAGTCCCCGTGAGTTACCCGTGTGATGTCCGCAGGCGTACAAGTACCCCCGCGGGAACCTGAAGCTGCGCTTCTCGCGCGTGTCGGCGGCCTTCTCGTTCGGGTACCGCGGGGCCCCCCCGCGCGCCGCTGACGTGCCCGACGTGCGCCAGCTGCGATACTTCGGTGAGTGCGGGCACATTCCATATCAACCTGCTATGGAGCTAGCGGGAAGGCACCAGGCGAAGAAATGTCTTATAGCAGGGGTATGAGGATGGTAGATCACGCGATGACGTCACGGTTAAAGAGATGTGACCTCTAGATACTAGATGTATGATGTATATATAGAAATATATTGTTACATTAAGAGCTTTCTTATTTCTTATTTAACTGTTTTGAGCTTTTTTTTTAATATAATGGTATAAGATAGCAATGGTGGTAAGTGGTTCCCGTTGCCCATAGACATTGTCACAATAAGAAATAGTAACTATCGCTTACATCGCCAATGCGCCAACAAGATTTTGTCTCGCTCACCTTTCAAACTGGAACCCGACAGTACTAAATATTGCTGTTTGGCGGTAGAATATAGGAATACATACAGAATACTGATAAGTTAAAAAATTTAAACAAACATAACAAAATTATATGTAAATTTTGCCCTTATGTTGACAGGTAACGTTGGCGGTTACAATGGGGTGTTTATTTGCGGTCACAACCCTTACTTCCTACTATTGGGTGCTCGAGGTGAACTCAGATTGCACCCTCTATGTCCCGACGAGGGATCGGTCTCCTCGTTTGCATCCTTCAATAATACCAACTGCCCACAGGGATTTTTGTACTTTAACGCTAAGGTAAATATGTTCACTAGTGATATTAAAAAAATAAGTCACTCATGTATTTTAGTTTTATAGATATCATCAATATTGTCTAATAAATTTAAATAACATTTTAAAAATAATTTGGGTACACTAACCGCCGGTTTCCGCACGCGGCTTCGCTCGCGTCCTAGGGGAGGGGTTTGCCGATCTCGCGTTTAAAATATACAAAGTAGCCCATGCTCCATCTCGGGGTCCAAGTTCGCTTCGTACTAAATTTCATCAAAATCGCTTCAATGATGTATCGGCGAAAGCGGCACGAATAAACAAAGTTTTTTCGCATTTATAGTATTTTTATGAATAAAGGCTACGATAGAGGAGCGGTCAGATGATAAACAAAGCGCGAGGGTAATACTCATGAACGGTCGCAGGGCTCGCTGCGCATCTCGCTGCTGGCCACGCACCTGTCGTACGAGGCGGCGTGGGCGGTGCGCAAGGTGCCGCTGCGCGAGACGCCGCACGCCGTGACGTACCACGCCGAGTCGCGCACGTACTGCCTCGTGTGCTCCGCGGCCGCGCCCTCGCCCTCCTACTTCCGCTTCAACGGCGAGGACAAGGAGCGCGCCGACGAGAGCAAGGGCGACCGGTGAGCTGGCGCCCGCGGGTGGCCCGGTATTCTAGCGCTAGCCGGCACGACCGCGGCCCTGGGACGTAACGTCCCGAGGTTGGTGGCCCTCGGTGATGTGAGGAGTACTCGATGTTCCTAGCGGCGTCTATGTGTAGAGACGATAGTGACCGCTTCCCACAGAGTGGCCCATCGGCTATCTATTAAAAATAAAAAAAGTAATAGCACTTCATTGAAGAGGTGTTGTTTGGTGGTAGGTTATTTTTTTTCTTACTTATGGATTTAATAAATTAATATTTAACCAGGTTCCCGTACCCCATGACGGAAAAGTTTGCAGTGATGCTGTTCTCGCCGGTCTCGTGGGAGGTGATACCGAACACGCGGATAGAACTCGACGAGTGGGAACATGTCACCTGTTTGAAGAACGTGTCGCTATCGTACGAGGGCACGAGGTCAGTGTGATATATGCGAATATTATGATTCAATACGTTATGTAAAAAAAATGAGCTCAGGATCTGGGCAATTATTTTATGGATATATGTTTTTAACGAGTTTACTGAGTGAAACAACTTATAATCCACCTTTAGTTCAAACATGTAGCTTAATCGATTTATTTAATGTGTATCTACCGACAAGTGGACGAGAAATATAATTATTTAAGCATCTACTGGTGGTAGGGCTTTGTGTAAGCTCGTCTGGGTAGGTACTACCCACTCATCAGATATTCTACCGCAAAACTTGGTATTGTACTTGGTATTGTTGTGTTCCGGTTTGAAGGGCGAATGAACCAGTGTAATTACAGGCACAAGTGACATATACATCTTAGTTCCCAAGGTTGGTGGCGCATTGGTGATGTAAGCGATGGTTAACATTTCTTACGATGCCAATGTCTATGGGCGTTGGTGACCACTTACCATCCGGTGGCCCATACGCTCGTTCGCCTTCCTATTCTATATAAAAAAACTTAAACACTTAGTACTTGAAGGGGTTTTGTCGCATTTTTAAACTTTTTAATTTGTTACATCAGCGTAACGTTTTAAAACTTAAATAGCTGTAAACGTACAATGTAAACGACAATGCAACATAATATTTTTACATTTCGTCTATATATATGTCGCGGATTCAAATGGATTGCCATTTAAATGGCCGCCATTGTCGTCCAATATGTTCAATTTATTACATCAGTCAGCGCGCGCGGGACCGCGGGGCTCGCGCGACAAGCGGTCACACGCGCTACTGACATACTCCTTTGTATTTTATATTTCCATCAGTCGGCTACATAGTAAAATAGCCACCCGTCTTATATGTTTCACACTTGATGTCTGACAACCGACCAACGTACATGACATACATCGCGTTGTGTGGTGTTGCTATTCTAATAAGTGACGTCGTACACCAGCTTAAATTTATTATCTCTGACATATATATTTGTTAATTGATTATATATTTTTCGTTTTTGTTGTACAGTTATAATATTTTTTCTTATATTACTTTTGTCTGCAATACCTCTTCGTTCCGAATAAACGTTTTCTATTCTATTTTAAGTTCAGAGTCGGAGAAGTGCTGTCATTAAAATAAACTTTGTTCCCAGGTCTGGTCTTCGAGGTTACATCGCGATAGGGACGAATTACAACTACGGTGAAGATATTACGTCTAGAGGAAGGGTGGGGTTCTTGTAATATAAGTTTTTTGCTTCGTTTAAGTGACCCAGTGGTTAGAATGTCTGAATCTTAACCGATGATTAAGGAATCAAACCCGGGCAAGCACCACCTAGTGTCCATGTGCTTAATTCGTGTTTATTTTCATCTCGGCGGTGAAGGGAAACATCGTTGGGAAACCTGCATGTGTAATTGTAAAAAAACCTGTAATTTCGCTGAAGTTCTGACATGTGTGTATCGATCAACACATTTGAAGTTGCATGGTTGCATAAGGTCCAAATCTCCTCAAAAGGTCTAGGTCTAAGCCCACCAGACCGTTATTCCACATATTGCTTTACTTCTGGAAGAACCGTGCAGTCAGCTATTACGAATTATATAATATATTTATTATTGAAAAAAAAAATATATTCAACATTACAAAATCTAAATAACGAAACTTTGGTCCATTACCGCCACGGTAGCATGCGCAACCGATCCCGTGGCGCTCCTCGTTAAGAAGGAAAGGGTACCGCTGGTTTTTTAGTGGGTATTCCGATGTTCGGGGCGCTCTCGGCGCCTTGGACACAGCGAGCCCCACTTACCCCCCACTGTTCCCGTGGGGGAAACGCTAAATGCGTTTTTTCAGCGCTAAAAAAATGGTTCATTACCGTTCAGTTATCACTTATTTATGTCTATAACAATATGTAAGTGCCGGCAGTAAACCCACAATAAAACAGCGTGGTGGAATAAACTCCAAACCATTCGCTTAAAAGTTTTATCCATCAGTGGGAAATCTGATTAATATTTTAAACAATTATAGTCATTGTAAAAATTACTCATTTTGAATTTTTTACAGATAATCATATACGATATAATAGACGTCGTACCCGAACCGGGCCAGCCGCTAACCAAGAACAGGTTTAAGGAAATATACGCGAAAGAACAGAAGGGCCCGGTCACGGCTCTCACGCAAGTTCTCGGGTTTTTGATATCAGCTGTCGGACAAAAGGTAAAATTTGTTTTAAACAATGTAATAAAGCAATGCATTCCGATTATTAGAACATAATATTCCTATATTTTTGCTGTTTCTTTCTGATTTGGGTAACAGGGATAGCAACCTTTTCGGCCTGAAAAATACACCACTCCCCGATACAAAGACATCTTATATAAATATATTACGAATTTAATAGTATTTCTTTTGAAAAAAAGTTTCAGAAAAACGAGTAAACTAATTAACGAAACTAAAATATGTCACAAAATTATTCAAGACCTATCAAATTATTTTAGTTGGGTAAAACTTTTGACAGTTATGAATGACCTTTGAATGATTTTATCATACTTCATTATATCGATACTCTGTGTCTTTTCGATTACAAAAATAGTTTAATTAATTAATTAATTTTTTTTTTCTAGATCTACATATGGCAACTCAAAGACAATGAACTGGTGGGCGTGGCGTTCATAGACACGCAGATTTACGTGCACAGGATGCTAGCTGTGAAGAATTTAATCTTAGTAGCGGATGTGTATAAATCGATATCTTTATTGAGGTATCAGGATCAGCACAGAACACTCTCGCTAGTGTCGAGAGATTTCAGGACGGCTCAGGTATGTTCATTCTAATGATTCTCAATCTTAAGTATTAAGTAGACCTTGGATATACGGTCGCAGATTATGTAGGCTAGTAAATAGTTATTGGATTTTCTTGTCTTGAAAAAAAAAAACGGAGTTCGGAGTTGGAATATTTGCTTTGTTCCTCGTGCCTCGGAAAGCACGTAAAGCCGTTGATCCTGCGCTTAAACGCTATCATATAGTGTGGGAATTCCTGCATCATCAGATTATGAGACACTAGTTTAAAGTTTGGGAGTTGCAGATGTTAGGTTAGGTTATGTTAGTTATATAAAAATATGTTATATAAAAAGTAGCCGATTTCCTTCCTGGGGATTCGTGGTTGCTTTAAATTTTATCAAATTTGGTTTAGTGGTATAGCCGCGCAAACGTATCAGGAAGTCAGATATACTTTTGCATTTATCCTTTTAGTATAGATGAAATGAAGTAATCATAACAATACTTTGGTATATAATTATATCGTATCCCTTATTACGTAAATTACGTAATTTGAATATAAATATGTTTTATTCCCGAAACAGATTTACGACATGGAGTTCATGGTGGACAACACGAGTCTCGGCTTCCTCGTGAGCGAGGCGGAAGGGAATTTCGCGCTCTTCATGTACCAGCCGCAGGCCAGGGAGAGTTATGGAGGTATAAGAACAGACAAACATTAAGTTATATATCAATATAAGGATACAAATAATATCCGTATCACCCTTTTTGTATTAATCTCGACACAAAGTTGCCTCTAAGAGATCGCTATTAGCTATAAAGTGGCTTCGTAAGTAACGAATATAAATTTACATAATATAGTGTAATTATGAATATCATATATTTGATATGTCATATTTTTGCTAAATATATGAATCATACTAGCCAAGATGGCCAAGTGATAAGAACGCGTTAATCTTAACCGATGATCGGCACCCGGGCAAGCACCACTGAATTTTTATGTGCTTAATTTGTGTTATAATTCATCTCGTGCTTGACGGTGAAGGAAAACATCGTGAGGAAACATGCATGTGTCTAATTTCACTGAAATTCTGTCACATGTGTACACCACCAACCCGCATTGGAGAAGCGTGGTGGAATAAAATCCAAAACCTTCTCCACAAAAAAAAGAGGAGAGGCTGTTACTATACTGGCTTCACAGGCTGTTACTATACTGTATATAAAGCAATTTTAAGTAATAAGTATATATGGAAGTCTATAATCGCAGCAATTGCGTCACTAACATTTATTATAATTATATTATTGAAGTAAAAATATAATTGTGATTTAAGAAAATATAATTTGCTTATTTTGTTTTTATTCATTATATTCGATTTAAAAACTCTTTTGTCACAGGTCAGCGCCTGATCCGCAAGTGCGACTACCACGTGGGGCAGCAGGTGCACGCCATGTTCCGCATCGCGGCGCGCGACTCCACCACCCGCCACTGCACCGTCTACAGTGAGTACACCCGCCACGCGATGGACGATCGTCCGTCACAGATTTTATTGTACATTTTATAATATAAATAGATTAAGTAACCGATTTTTAGTAAATAAGTAAATGATTTTCTACATGACGAATTGGTGATACTTTTACTAATTAAAAGATATTTTGAATTTGGAACAGTTTGCGCTTAGATAATTTCTAAACGTTAATTTTATTGTTATCTACAATAATCACCCGTCGTTTGGAAATTGGGCCTTTGAATGAATAGCTACATAATAATATATCTCTTCAGCGACCCTCGACGGTGGTCTGGGCTACGTGCTGCCGGTCTCCGAGAAGGTTTACAGGAGACTGCTGATGTTGCAGAACGTGATGAACAACTACTGCTGTCATATCGCTGGATTGAATCCAAGAGCGTACAGGTACAGAAACGGAGGAAAACCGAATATATTATATACAGATAACAGCGTTATATTATACAATAATAGTTATTATTTGGAACATCAATTAATGAGTCTA
Organism: Nymphalis io; assembly: GCF_905147045.1. NCBI lineage: Eukaryota > Metazoa > Arthropoda > Insecta > Lepidoptera > Nymphalidae > Nymphalis > Nymphalis io. Next base: position 9,414,341 of record NC_065910.1, on the reverse strand, counting down.
TATTGAATAAATGATTTACAATTTGTATAATTCCAAACAACTCCTTCCAAACAACCATGGATATTAAAAAAAAAACAAAATAACAGTCTGTAAAAGTCCCACTGATGGAGTATGTTTTCTAATTTTTTTAAAAGGTTATCCTTTACGTTTATAAGTAGCTTATGAAAATGAGGTCAAGTGTGTCCGGATTTGATCGTAATGTCCGTTCCGCGCCGCAGGACGTACAAGAGCGCGCGGCGCTGCGTGGGCGGCGGCGCGGCGCGCGGCGTGCTGGACGGAGACCTCGTCGCGCTCTACACCGGGATGCCGCGCGCCGACCAGCACGACGTGCGTACACACGCTCACACACATACACACACACACGCATATAATACACACACACGCATGCACACACATATACACACACGCATGCACACACATATACACACACACGCATGCACACACATATACACACACACGTATGCACACACATATACACAGACACGCATGCACACACATATACACACACACGCAAGCACACACATACACACACATACACAAACAAACAAACATACACACACACACACACATACACACACACACACACACACACACTCATAACTATAAATACGCCAACACACACAAAATACACGCACACACACACACACATGTATTCAATACCAAAATAAATTATTTTAAAACCTGCATTTATACCTATGCGTACTCTTTATATCCTGTTTAATTTCAACACATTTTTACAGATTGCTAAGAAAATAGGTACGAAGGTGGAAGAAATATTGGGAGATCTCTACGAGATAGACAGACTGACCGCTCATTTTTAGTTTTAAGATTATCTTGTAAATATTATGAATTACATTATTTGATAAATGTAAGGTGACATTTTTATTTACCTATCATCGTGTACAGAGTAAATTTATAAAAACGATCATAAACGCTTTTCATTTTCCATTTGTTACATTTTATATAACATTACTACTTAATATAACCGTTACTTACTTTCTAAAAATATCTAGATAAATCCAATTATTAACCAATCAAATTATTTAATTTATATATTAATAATCTTGTTAATGATAGCTAACATTGTAACTGTTACTAAGTAACTTAAAGTAAAGCGTTTCTTTTGTTAGCGAGATTTTTTCCACTACCCTGTTTGTTAAGTTAAAGAGCCGAGATGGCCTAGTGGTTAGAACGCGTGAATCTTAACCGATGATCGTGGGTTCAAACCTGGGCAAGCATAACTGAATTTTCATGTGCTTAATTTGTGTTTATAATTCATCTCGTGCTTGAAGGTGAAGGAAAACATCGTGAGGAAACCTGCATATGTAATTTCATTGAAATTCTGCCACATGTGTATTCTACCAACCCGCATTGAAGCAGCGTGATGGAATAAGCTCCAAACCTTCTCCTCAAAAGGGAGAGGCCTTAGCCCAGCTGTGGGAAAAAATATTATTATAATAGTGATTGAGACCAAGTCCACGCGAGCTGGTTCTCGATGTCACCGCCTAACTGTGACATCAATTCCATCGCGAACAAAGAAATTTGGCAACTCCCTTCTTTGTCGCACTTCCAAAAAATGGAATTCCTTACCAGCTCACGTGTTCCCCTCCTCTTACAACCCGGGTTCCTTCAAACGAGGCGTGAAGAGGCATCTTGCGGGCCGGCAAGGCGAAGGCGGCTAGTGCAGAACGCTTTTCCCGTCTGTACTGGCCGTCGTCGCGTTTGGACTCTACTACCACTTACCATCAGGTGGAGTAGAGTAATTTGCCCTCCCGGCGAATATAAAAAAAAAATACAAACCAAAACAAGAGCTATACTACTTAAGCCTTAATATAAAAATGTAATTAAAAAAATAACCATTTTAAGCTTGTATGTACTTTTATGTTTATGCTGTTGACAATTTGTCTGAAACCGATACTGCATGTGGAATTTGGTCATATTTTTATAGAATAGGAGGGCGGACGAGCATATGGGCCACCTGATGGTAAGTGGTCACCAAACGCCCTTAGACATTGGCATTGTAAGAAATGTTAACCATCGCTTACATCACCAATGCGCCACCAACCTTGGGAACTAAGATGTTATGTCCCTTGTGCCTGTAATTACACTGGCTCACTCATCCTTCAAACCGGAACACAACAATACCAAATACTGCTGTTTTGCGGTAGAATATCTGATGAGTGGGTGGTACCTACCCAGACGAGCTTGCACAAAGCTCTACCACCAGTAATATTGAAGGCGATATCACTAAATATTCAATTTTTTTTTTGCGTAAATCACCAGCACTGAAACATCAAATCTAAAACGAAAAGTAAAATAAAATATCGTCATAAGAATCATTACAATGATCGAGAGTTTTGTAGGGCCGTTGTGTTTGTCTAGTGCGAAATTATTTCTTTATTCGATAGCGTTGATGTTAACTGCGATTTGTATGTACTACCGATTATTGACGATAGACGGCGCTGTTTTCATACAAGACGTAGTTACCGTCAACGCTATCGAATAAGTAAAAAAACTCGCACTAAGCACATTAAGAACAAGTTCGAAACTAACCGGAGATCAGGATCGTGAAATGTCAGAAAGTAACATGCGCAATTGACTAAATACATGCTTTGTTTGAATTAAAATATATTTTCGCACGTATTTACAAAAAACTGCCCTTTATATACTTATATAAAATTTTACCATAAAAAAAAATTACCGTCAAATTATATTTAACAGTTTCCAGTTTTTACTTCTATCGGCAGTTCCTATGACTGTCTGATTTTTTTTCGGGAAACTTTCAGCATGAGCCTGGTTTCCGGAAGCTAGCAGTGTTTACAAGTCCGTTGTCGGAATGTATGATCGGTTGCTCGTCGGTCCTGACTGGTGTACACATAAAATAAATATAATAAACACATGAAACAATTTACTAAAATGTAGAATAGCTTAAATGTTTCGTCGAAGCGGAAAGTAAGATTTTGTCTTCCCGATCAGATCTCGATTAGACAAGACAATTGCTTAGAACAATGTAATCACTTCGCAGCTACTTGCACCGTCAGCAGCGACATCGTAGTTAAATATTACCGATAGCGATTATTTTAATATTTGAAATGGAATATAACTTTAGCTTCAATGATGTTATAATTGTACACCAGGTGATTACTTTACACCAGGTGATAGGTGGAAAAAGGTAGTCTTACAATTAAGTAAATAATGTATCTATAATATTTATCTAATTATAATTTATTTAAAATAAATAATATATATATATATATATATAATATATATATTATATATTATATATTATATAATATATATATTATATAATATACAATTTTTTTGAAATATTTTCAGCAATACCTTTTTCTATAATGTAACATTTTGAAATATGTAATGTTTTCTTCAAATGCAGAATACAATTTACGTTAAATAACCAAAAAATATATAAACCAACATCCGTTCCATTATGTATTGATTATGTCGTAAATTACGAATAAATTATGATGAGCCCGGCTGATCGCTAACATAATCCAGATGCTATTAGTGCTCGCACTCCGATAACCATATTAAACTAATCGCTTGGTCAGACTCGCTAAAAACATTGACACGTACATATGTACTATTAAACTTTCACTTTATTATCGTTAAATAAACTCATTTACATTATAATAAGGTGAAAAAACGAACAAAATAACAAAATTAGTTTGTAACAGCCAGTGCTGGGCAGCAGTAGGACATTTACAAATTGCTTAATTTACAATGGCTTTTGAGAAAGTTTGGTTATCCATCCTCACTGCTCTAGTGCGTATTATTGGATACATATGTAGCAGACTTTCATTCGACACAAGCAGGATTCCTCACGATATTTACATTACTACCACGTGTTTACGCTTTCAAGGCTAAATCACTGAAACGATTTTGATAAGTTTTAGTAAGAAGCTTGAACCCCGAGGTAGGAGGCTATTTTTTATACCTAACACCTAACCACCCACCAACACGCGCGTGAAACATATAAGTCACTTGTAAGTCTGTACATGCATGTAATAAAAAAGTGCATGCTGAGTTGCTAACCCTACGTCATACATCCAACGAAATATAGTTCCGGTAAAAGTACTATATTGTTTCTTATGTAAAAGGCATTAGGATTTTTTATTCCGGTCTTAATAAATATGTAACTATTATGTAATAATTCTAGATGGCTCTGATTGTGTGGTCTTGTACATAACTAATTGCATCTTAGCGCATGCGGTCTTGTCCGTTTTTTTATGCTTACGAAAATCTTTTGTCTAGGAAATGATAAGTAAAAATTTCATACATTAAATATAGACATTTATAAATAAAAATTATTTACATTACTTAAAGACAACAAGACAAGGAATAATAAATAAATTAATTTATTTAATACGCGTATAAGATTATTGGAGATTCTTTTACTATTCTATAAAAGACATACAGTAATGGAATAAAAATAACAGTTATTTTTTAACTTTTAAAGTAGATAATTAATAATTTTCATTTAATGTATCACGGCTGGGTAAGTCTCCCTTCCAATGTCAAGTAGAAGTATAAGTTATTTCTGTTAGGAATTTATTCCACCATGGTGGTACTATTGTTTTGTTTCATAGCTGTGGTGGTAGAAAGTGAAATGTCGATGATATATCGGTGTTAGTTTTACGTATTCTAGTTGTTGTGAAAGAGAGAAAAGGTATTAAAATATATAACTCCATATATATAAACAAAAGTAATATGAAAGTAAAATCGGACACTGGCATTATTTATTCATTTAGGACAACCAACAGTAGATACATTCGATGAAAAGTTATTCGATACTCTAACTAATTATACGTTATCATATCATTCATAAAAACCATCACATTATAAATAGTCATCAAATATTACATTATTATAAATACACAGATAATGGCTGAAGTATATTAATGAAAGAAATGAAGAGCATTATCCCCTGGGATATACGTATTTCTCCCCGAAAATGCAAGGACGCGTTGAATTTGTCTAGCTTATATTTCCATTTTATAGAAACCGTAAGACAGCTCATTAGCATTTATAAATAAAGGTTATGTAATAACTATAATTTGGAGCTGAGATAATAGCAATTGCATTGCAATGACTAGATTTTTTTGTGACTGACGCAAATTAGACCGAGAGTGTTTGGAAGCTTTCTGTTATACTTTCGATTATAGTACCGTTAACGTCTTACGATTTGATAAACTGCATTCGGTTCTAAGTTTACTGCATCGTTTTTTAACTCGAGTTACGTAGAAGTAAAGGTGTTGTTACATCGTGGGGCTAAGGCATGCTTTGAAGGTTTGTTAGGTCATTCCTTATTTATTTGTGTAAACAAATATGGCAGACTAATGGCCTGGGAGGAGGCGTTGCATTTACAAAAATCATAGTATGCTGGCTGATGTTGACGATAGTTGATCTTATATAGCTAAGAAACAAATCAACCGTCAGCTGCCCAAGTAGCGGTGGATTTGGCTGTGGGAGAGTGAGAAAGTGGCAAAATATTCGAATATCTATCTTTACTGCGTCGTCTTTCCACTGTTACCCAGGCAGCAGATTATTATTGTTTTCGTACTATAAAATATGTAAGTAATGACATAGTAAAATTTTATATGGCATATATGACTTTATTTTACATATTCTTTACAAGTTCACGCGACCAGCTGATGCATAATCGCCCCTCCACGATGCAGCTATTATTCAGCTGACTACTATTTTCCAGCTCAATATGATGTTTACTATTCATGAGAAAAGTTTCAGCCGGCGTACTATAAGTTTTTTTTTGCTTTAATTTGCTACTTTCGTATCATCCCACAGCCAAAGCCACCGCGGGTGTGTCAGCTGACGCTTGGTGCACTTATTAGCCATTTGAGATCTATCGAAAATGATGGCAATCGATCGGCTTAAAATCACTAACTAAAATGTAACGCTACCTCCCGGAATATAAGTTCTAGCACCGCCGAAGATGAATTATAAACACAAATTAAGTATATGAAATAAAACTCGTGCATTAATACATTATATAAACATATTATCGTTTCTGACTGATTCACTACGAGCGAATGTATGCTCCTGAGCACTGAAGTCGTAACAAACATGTTATGCACATTTTCAGCAAACATCGTAACGTGTGACGTATAGTGATCGGTATAGTTGTCTGTGGGTGAAGTTTACTACTCGTTCTTGATAATATGCTGAGGCGGTCCAGCGAATATGATACTTGGTCCTTAACAAAAGATCACAAATTCATATATATGTATATATATTAGTTAGAAAAAAAACTTGATTACTTTGTAGATGGGGCTAATCACAAATTCTACCGCCAAACAGCAATACTAAGTAAGTATTGTTGTTTTCCGGTTGGAAGGGTGAATGCTCGCTCACTAGTGTAATTACAGACATTTACAGGCAAAATGACATGACATCTTCGTTCCCACGGTTAGTGGCATATTAGCAATGGTTAATATTTCTCACAATGCATATGGGCTTTGATACTTATCATCAAATGGTCCATTCGTCAATTGAATTGTCTATTGTCTATTGTAAATTGAAAAAAAATTGTGAGACGCGACATTGTGAGTATACGCAATTATTACCTAATGCGTATACTCACAATGTCGCGTCGGCTGTTATGTACTGGGCTGTTACGTAATGCTCAAATCGGATTCGTTGAAATCTGCCAACGGTGTTGATGCACACGATTCTTTGCACATATGTCTTCTTGAATGACTTCAGCCATGTCTGCTATTCTGCTAACGGAGACGAGCAAACAGCACAGAAGAGTGTATTTAAGAGTGAATATATGAGAGTAATATATAAGAGTGTTTGCGCAAATACAGGTTCAATGTCTATATCCGCACTTTAATCATTCGACATACGATTCGAACACAATGAGCTCGGCGAAGCTTTACATACTTTCCAAAGCACTGAAGTGGAAACACTGCCAACTTCCATTATACATATATTCATATTACATTTGAATATTTACTCGGGAGCTGCAACCATATAGATAGCCAGAGGAACCACGAGTATACGATAAATCAAATAAGTCGACGAAAAAAAGTTTTGTTAAATAAACACACTATTACCCACAATAGACTATTTTACTGATATTAGGATGTAAATACATTTTAGCATGTCACTTTTAAAATTGCATAACGTCACCGGAAGCTACTAGCATCTGAGACCGGCTCGGCCTAGTTCAGGCGCTTGTACTCATTAGCAAGTTTGTAATTGTTATGTATTTATAATTTAGGGACACTAAATCTTTACATTATTGTTTGTTAAATAAATATTTTGAATTTCGAACATAAATGTGACATAACTTCATTACACTAATTTCTTTTATATTCGAATTGACTTGTTGTTAGCCCCCGTCCCCTGCATTTCGAATCGGTTAGAATGTAAATATAATATTATTTCAGGCTCAGTTGGACCCCATCAGTATGTCGGTGCCTTATAGGCCTAGATATAATTCTAAAATGAATCTTCGCCTAGATTCGCGTAGACTCCAAAATAAGCTGCCCTTGTGCTGAAAACCACGAGATCAAAGATTTTTTAGTACTCGAGTAATTACACGCTCACCCTTTAAAACTACCTAGGTAGGTATATTGCTACCAAAAAATATATATTATTTAGTTTCCAATAGATACATTTCAATAGATTTAAATATAGAATATAGTTTTATAATCCTCATATCAATGCCTAAAAGCGAATATGTACATATTTATAAACTGCTAAAACATAATACAAAATTATAACAAATTTCTTATCCCGTGTTAAATAATATAATCATTTGGTTAGTAAATTAAAAATGTATTAGAAGAAATATTGTTTTATAAAAAATATATTAGTGCGTGCTTAAGATTTAAAATGAATCAAACATTTAGATCACTGAATCTGTTACAATAAATGAAAATAAAGTTCCTATTCATATAAAATGAAGAGAATATATAACAATAATATACAACAAGAATATATAAAACCAATACCCACAGATTCATATGAATATAAGCGAACAAGAGGCCACATTACAATGGTAAGACATTAAAAAAAAACATAGCACGCGAAAATGTCTGAACCTGTCACTTCACTATAAAATGGCGCGCAATTTCTTGTGACATCACAGTTACTTTTTCGTTCTGAAACTAAGCATCGAAATGTTGGCTCTTCGGACATATGTGAGTGTTATAAATTTTAATTAATTTAATCTGTGGTGTAACGTGAAATGCGTGCGGTGAAATTCATGTGTTACCAGTATGAATATTCAATTTATTGGCTGAATTTATTATATTGATTTCAATGGATTTAATTTAAATACTTTATAGAATCACACTCGCTGGATATATTTATACATTATTCAGTATATATATTACTTTTTATAAAAGCGTTAAAAGTTTATTTGTAGTGAATTGAAAATGTATATTTGAAAAATTTGGAATTTGTGAATTGAATAATGTTGGCAAAATAGGCTAAAATTTAAATTTCTTAAAAAATGTTTATGCAGATTTCCTCGAAGTATGATATTATAACAGTTTAGCCAGGTTATGTTAGATCTATTTTTCTTTATTTATTATTTATTACCTTATTAATACTTTAGAAGTCATGTAATATTAAGAGTACTTGTTTCCGCATATACAACATTTATCATGTGAAAATATATATTTAGTTTTTGTTTAAATGTCTTGATAAGAACCTATTTGAATAAAATATATTCATTTTTGTGTTTGTGTCTTCGTTTTGTTATTGTAGTCGTTTGAAAGATTTTGAAAAATACAGCTTTTTTTCTTTCACAGCTTATAGCCGCTATGGCAATGGCAACCGCCGGTCAACAGCAACAACAACAACAATGGTCTCCATATAACACTGATCTCCAAGGCTATTTACAACAACACGACCAACAGGTAAAGAAATATAGTTTTTTCTTTAACTATTTCTTCCCTCTAATGAGGTCTAGGGTTCGAAACGTTGTTTCACTACAGTGAAACGTTGTTTCATATAGAAGATCATTTAAATCAAATCTTATGTATGACGTCATGGTAGATTTACATACTTTTTTGTATGTAAAATTTGCAATTTTCTTTTTTTTTTGATACAATGTATTTTGGTACTTACATATATATAGCGCTCAACAGGTAGAGACAACAGAATAAAAAAAAATATTTCAGTCATTTCGCTTATAAAAATATCTCTGGTTTTATTATAATTTAATACATTTGGGCAATGTAGCTAGCTTAAATATACACCATAAAATACATAAAGATTTTTGTCCTTTTTATCTCCACGCCTAAGCATGAGATAGCCCAGAATACTTGAAGCTCAACCAAAGATTGCCGGTTCAAAGCCGGGCAAGCACCGTTCATACAATAAATTCAGTTTATAAGGAATATACGACTCCGTTAGAGCCAGGCTTTGTCCATCAGTAGGGCATTCATTTACTTACATTGTCACTACATATTGTAAAACAAAGTTCTCCCTGGCGCGTCTATCTGTCTGTCTATGGCTGTCTGAACGCGATAAACTATGAAACTCATAATCATCATCATCACCCCTTTGCCATCTACTGCTGGACATAGGCCTCTCTAATGGCCCGCCACTGAGCTCGATCTCCAGCTCACAATCTCCAACCGCTGCCAGCCACATCGCGTGTAGTAACTATGAAGCTACCGAACGTATTTTAAAATAGTTTTCACCAATGGACGGTGTGATTTATGAGTTTACATGCGTAATTCATTAGGGTCTTGATTAAATTGGCTGAAATATTACCATGATCGTTGGATATGTCAGAAAATAACATTCCGTTTGGGAGCTTTACTAAAGCGCCGCGTAAACCAATAGAGTTTTGTATCGAAGCCGGGATGCGTAGCTAAATGTAGTGAACTAAACTTCCGAAAAAAAAACAATGTACCTGAAAATATATGTACCGGTACCGTAACTGAATGTCCCACTGCTGGGCTAAAGACCCTCTCCTCTTTTTTTTGAGGAGAAGGTTTGGAGCTTATTCTACCACGTTGCTCCAATGCGGGTTGGTAGAATACACATGTGGCAGAATTTCAGAGAAATTAGACACATGCAGGTTTCCTCACGGTGTTTTCCTTCACCGTAAAGCACAAGATGAATTATAATCACAAATTAAACACATGAAAATTCAGTGGTGCTTGCCCGGGTTTGAACTCACGATCATCGGTTAAGATTCACGCGTTCTTACCATTAGGCCATCTCGGCCCATCTGGTCGAAAATGTATGTACTAAGAGATTTTTAGCAACATTAAATTAATAAAGTATATGTGTATTTAAAACGCGTGACGTCTCACGCGTTTTAAATTCAGCTCTCATAACTCGTAACAGAATACGAATTGAATCACGTGATTCAGATGTAACATTAAAAAAAGTCATCATTGGCTCAAAAATGTATGGATATTTTAGCGTAATGAAAATCGTATCGTAAAGTGGGTTATGAGGTGGGATTCGAAGCGGTAAAATGATTTTTATTATGAGCAACAGTACAGGTGCCGTTTTAGATTTCATAAATTGTTATTTCGCGGCCGACGAAATATGAGAAATATTGAAACGTACCGTATTACATTACCCGATGAAAGAGAACAGTTTTTATATATTTTTTTCCATTAATGGCGAGCATAACATTTTTATTTCTTTTTATATTATGATAATGGAAAAAATAGGGGTTTCCCGTCTGTGTCGTTGTTTTAACGTTTTAAAATAATCGTAATAATAGCTAGCTAATAAAAGTGCGATGCGGACTAGCATCAGAGAATCCGTATTGCGAGTTAATAATAGTGCAGGTTTTATTCATCTATTTTTTTTTTATTCACTCAAAGTAAAAGTAAAATATGCTATACTCATGCTATATGAATGTTCAGACAGTCAAATAGACGCAAAGAAAACTAACTGAATTAGAAGAAATTTTGTTTTTTTAGAATGTAAGAAAAAGTTATATTATATTTCCTATAAAAAGCGTCTTCTTTAACTGCGTGTAGCGAGTTCTTTTTTTTCTCTTCTTCCATATTTATTTTATTAATATTTACTTAATATTTCTCCAATGACTAAATTGCAATTTATTATAAACTTTTTATATGTCTCTCACTAGAATACAAAATCGTTTTGTACAAATTGTTTTTTATCATCGTAACCGAATGACATAATATTCCATAGCCATTGAACTGAGAGAGTGTATTAAATAACAGTTATTCAATAAAAAAAAAACATAAAAATCTATCGTCAGTTTACCGCTAACTAGCCGTAACGCGGAACTGACGCGCCCCCATTTTGTTCTTTTTCGCGCCACCTTTAATAAACTTACACAGCGGAGTGAATAAAAAAAGTAAAATTCAACTTTCGCGGTACGTTCGCTATTGTTAGGAAAAAGTTTATAACGTTTTTTCTAGTTTGAAAACTGGGTCGTATATAATACTAATATTATAAAAAGAGATTTGTTATTTTGTTCTCCAGAATCACGTAACACCTTTTAATCTAATATATATTGATATTTCATCTTTAATAGCCAAATATGTACATATACGATGGTCAAAAATTTATGCATTTGTATGTCTTTAGAACTTAGATTCAGATGTGTGGACCTCAAAAATGTGACGCCAAAAGTAAAGGATATAGTTTGCTTTATTTTAACTTACAATGTATCGTTCACAGTTTCAACCCAGCGAATACTCGAGTGGTTACGATTATGGTGGTCATGATGGAGGCAATGGCGGTGGTCATGATTTCAGCGACACATCTAGCCACGGAGACTTTGGCCACTTCGGCGGTCACGATCTAAAAGCCCACTCCTATCCCGTCCATCAGCACGTTGAAGAGGAAAACCCTGAACCGATCAAACATTATAAAGAGGTCGTTGTCCCAGTCCCAAAGAATGTAGAGTTCAAAGTCCACCAGCCAATCCTCATACCAGTTCCTCATCCCGTTCCAATCCAGATACCGGTTCCTAAAGCTGTAGTTATCCCTATAATAAAGGAGGTATCTATCCCAGTTGAGAAATCCGTCCCATATCCCGTTGAAAAGGTTGTCCACGTACCTAAAATAAAGGAGGTTCCCTTTGAAGTGGTAAAACATATAATTGTACCTGTAGAAAAGCCTGTACCATTCAAAGTGCCCGTTTACGAAACGATTATTCACACAAAGAAAGGGTCACACAAGATCCGTTGAGTTTAGATGTATCGTTGTTATTTATTATGTTGTTATATCTTACAAGTTATTTACTTTTAATTTAATCTTTACTTATATTTTATAATCTATAATAATTTGTTTGTCTTTGTTTATCTGAAAATGCTGAACAATATTCTTCTTAAAGTTACAAAACCATATTGTTTGAACTCCATCCATTTTGTAAATGTAATCACCTGACCGATGTAAATAATTTTATATGGAAGGTAATGCTTTAATATGATATTGTTTTATGCATTTGTTGTTATTAATTGTGTTGTGTGTTTGTCTTGTAAATATTGTTGATTAGTGAATAAGTTTAATAAAATGTTTATATTTGAAATGTGTTTTCAATGATTAAAATCACTTTGATCCACAATTTTAGGCAAAGTTCATGTTCAATTATATGGACTTGAAGTAGGATTTTTCTCTTACAATATATTTATCCATTCCTGTTGCTTATTAATTCAACCAAGAGATGACTGTCTTACCTGCCATGACATACGGTGCCGAAACGTGGACACTAACTGCGGGACTAGTCCACAAATTCAAAGTCGCTCAGCGTGCTATGGAGCGAGCTATGCTCGGAGTATCTTTGAAGGATAAGATCAGAAATGAGATTATCCGGAAAAGAACCGGAGTCACCGACATAGCTTGCAAAATTAGCAGGCTGAAGTGGCAGTGGGCTGGTCACGTATGTCGTAGGACCGATGGCCGTTGGAGCAGACGAGTCCTAGAGTGGAGACCGCGAATCGGCAAGCGCAGCGTAGGGCGCCCTCCAGCCAGGTGGACCGACGACCTTAAGAAGGTGGCGGGCACCAACTGGATGCGGAAGGCGGAGGACAGGGAGCTTTGGCGCACCTTGGGAGAGGCCTATGTTCAGCAGTGGACAACGATTGGCTGTTGATTGATTGATTGATTGATGACTGACCTGCACCTTGCTAAGAAAATCCTTAGCAAAGGTGACTGCTATAAATAGTATTTACAAATTTGAAAGCCGAGTCGTTTTTCATAAATGTTCACTGTACCACATTTAAATAGAAAACGCTAAAACAAGATCACCCTTATATAAGTGTGGATTAGTAACAAGTTATCAAGATACAATAAGTGATTACCAGTGATTGCCAAGGACAACGACGAATAACGTCTAAAGCGATTTGTTTATTTAAGATAAATAAAGCTGTCATCCGTAATCCGTCACAGCCTGTGAATGTCCCACTGCTGGGCTAAAGGCCACCTCTCCCTTTTTTGAGGAGAAAATTTGGAGCTTATTCCAAACCTTCTCCTCAAAAAAGGGAGAGGAAGTCTTATATTTATTATTAAAGCTGTCATCAGATACATCAAAATGTATTTGGAGTATTAAACTTATTGAACTAAGACTACTATTTTAATGTCGAATTTGTGTGGAAAGTCTATAACAGTAACATACAAATAATATAATAATATAACAGTACATGACAAAAAAAACCCTGCCACTTCTGCCACGTGATTATTCTAATAATTGCTTGTTATCAGGGGCTTGGTTTATAGAAAAATATTTGTATTTAACATTATTACACTTAAAAATAATATATTGGTATTGGTAGCTTAAGCTAGAGCTGAGATGTAATTTTCTAATTTTAATGTATAGAAAATGATCATGTATTGCATGAAGATATTTCTAAGTATTTTGAATAGAGAGATAGACTACGCATATTTCTATGAATTCATAAGCTGTATTAAATTTTATAGAATTTAACGGTCTTTAAATCGAAAAAGTAACGCTTGTTTTTACTTAAATACATAGTGAAAAAGTAAAATAAATATTTTATAACGTTTTTCTAACGTAGTAGTTTTTAAACCTTTCACAAAAGTTTGGTTAGATTGGACCTTTAATTTTTTAGTCGCGACTCCTGTCAATAGTTTCATAGCAAATATTTTGTTACTAGTAATTGCTATCAAAAGTTTTCGTTAGAAAAAAATCAGCGGGTTTTTTGTTTTTTAATTAAAACTATATCTTTATATGAGAAAACAATTCTTATAATAATACCTAACTTAAAAAACTAGTAAAAAATTGTACCCACATAAAACTTTTATCAGAACATGTATTACGTTTTGGCGAAGGTTTTATTACATTATATGATCATATCAGTAGCTGCGGTTCACAGTTTCACCCGCTTTAAATATTGATGTGACAAGCTCAAGCTTGATTATCATCAAAGTGTATTTTTAGGGGTTTGTGCTTACGATAAAAAAAATCTCTTATAGGATGATTCTCATGTCTGCCTGTCTGTCGGAAAATTTAGTACGCATATATTTGGTGACCTAATTACAAATGTATATGTATAAAAACTTATTATGATTTTAGACGTTGCCTTTGGGGCTCTCGTTAAATAATTAAAATATATTTTACTAAATCTTCATATGCCGTTATGAGAAATATATATAATTTTATAACTAAAAAATCTGATTATAATTACGAGTTCGTTCTTACAGAATAGCTCTACAGGATAATATTGAATCACCTATTGTTTCGAGCTGCGATTTGCGCGCCATATTTGACATAGCATAATATTTTTATTATGATCCTACAAGATTTATTTATTAGTTTCTATTTACATATCAAACTAACAACAACTTCAACCGGTCTTATTAAAAATGAAACTAAGCTTATCGCTAATGAAATTAATAATTAAATTATTAATTATATTAATACTTATAGTGATGTTATTTATAATAGTGATGTTTTTATACAGCGCAAAGTACTGGCCGGATGTTTATAATTTTGTTAATGCAAATATAACGATAACACACATACCGAAAAGATCAGAAATTGTAAAAGAGACAAGCTTCGATGAAACGACGGAATATTATGGAACAACTAACGTTTATGATTTCACCGATGTCTCGATATCTGTCGATGTTATTGATGACGATTATTTCAATTTCGATGACGTTGAAAATGAAAGGAACAAAAGAAATTCGATAATCGTTGAATCCAAAGATTATAGTGAAGTTCCGGAAAAGAAAATAATTGTTGATTATTTTTTCAATATCGATGATCAGAATCCTGAAAGAATTAACGATTTAATTGATGAAAGTAAATTGACAACAACTGATATGGAAGACGTGGAAATGATTACTGGAAAAGTTTTAAATGCGCGAGGATATTTGGAAATTGTAAGTAGTATTACTTAGTTTATTTTCTATTTTCTCACCCTTAATTTTTAATATACAAAACCAAATGTCAAAAATGGGATCCTTATAATTCGGGTCTCATCCGGTCACCCATGGTTTGAACCCACTTACTTCACGATCTGCCAATAAATAATCGAGTAAGATTCACGACTAAGCCACTGGACCAAACCACTGGCTCTGTCATAAAAAAAGTAACAGCGTGTAAGTGTCTCACTGTTGGGCTAAGACCTTCTCTCCTTTTTGAGGAGAAGGAGCTACTCCATCACGCTGCTAATTTACTGGTTGGTGGATACACGTGGCAGTTTTCATCTGCTACTATAGGTAACCTAACATCAAGAATCAACATAGGATTAGGCTAACAATGTTTTCATTCACTGCCAAACGCGAGAAGAATTATCAACAAAAATTAAGCACATGAAAATTCAATGATGCTTACCCAGGGTTGAACTCGGCACCACATTCTCGTCTTTATAAACAGGGCTATCACGGCTCTGTCATAGTTTTAGTTATCCTTCATTAACGTATATAATGATATATATAATCAATAAAATATAAATTAATAGTTCTATCTAAACTTAATCTATTAAAAATAAAGTACATATTGTAGATGGAATTGCTTTTCACAATATCGTTATACTAAAAATGTTAGAAAAGACATCTGTCCATCAATTGTTATGTTTCTAAGCTCCGAGCTTACACCACGAATAGCCTATTATCCGCTCATTGTCCACCATAATCCATCAAAGTCAATTTTACCACAAAACTCTCAAGGTGAGGTCACACGTTGTTTTAAATTTATACGACTTTGAACCTTATGCTTATTTTGAATAAAGTTGAACAAAATATTTTGTAACTGTATTATATAGTAAAAATCTTGAGAAGGAGCTTGCATTCGTTTAATCTCATGCATAAAGTGATCACGTTTTTACTTGCGATATAAACTGTTCGTTAAAAAGATGAAACTAAAAGTTGCGATATTTTTTTGTTGTTTGTTAGTAAAAGTTAATGCTTTTAAAAGTGACTGTGATTCGTATTTAGAATGTCTTGGATCATTCTTTGATAATTTTTTCTTAGGCCGCACTAATTATAATTTAACTGAAGTCAGTGATATAGTTGTACCAGGTTTCGATAATGTGAATCTAGAAAAAGAAAATTTAAATAACATTTTAAGTGGGGTATCTGGTTTTCTTGGAGAAGAATTGGATAGTGATACCAGATTTGGATCTCCGATCAACATTTTTCAAAATGTTAACAACAACACATCTATATATGTAAAAACTATAACTATTCATGATAACACTGACAATATTGATTCAGAAGATATTATTATAGATTCTGACAGTATAAGTAAAACAATTGAACCTATTAATTCTTCAACTATAGAAACGACTGCTTTTATAAAACCACTTGTAAAAATAAATATCACTAAAATAGTTCCTATAAATAGTTATAATACTGTAAATCAGACGAATAACAATTCGAATGGTGAAAAATTAAAACAAAACGTTAATGAAAACGAAATACCAGACATAGATGATTATGGAATTAATTATGATAATAACGATAACAGCACAGATTATCCTATAATAGATTATATAGATCTGTACAAAGATACAACAAATGAATATATAGAAATCAAAACAACACCAACGCCAGAACATTTTAATGACAATAATTATAAAACTGAAACTTTACTTGAAGTTACAAATACTACTAATAATAATATACGTGAGAATAATAGAAACAATGGCAGTAATGTAAGTAAATTTTAATTAGATTCTTGGTCGTGATTAAAATTACGGACTTTGTTTGTAATAAAATTTAAAATAATATACTTAATGAGGCTCCGAAATGATGTAATTATTGTATTAATGTTGAAATAAAAGTTGATATGCGATTGTCGTACGTGAGATGGGAGCTCATTTTAACTAATAATAGTATAATTAGGGTACTCATTTATATCCAAAATATTATATATATTTTTTGAAAGAAACAGTTGCAATCGTATAAACACGACACAACAGTAATAGTAAATTTATATCATCTAGTTTTCGACTTCGCAAAGACAATACATGCTTACTAGGGCTTAGTATTTATTTCTATAATTTTCGCAGATATTTTTAGCACGGTCTATTAATTAATTTAAGTCTATAAAAGTCTATACTTATCTACATCATAATATTTGTTGATCTTCACTAAGGATAAATAATAAATGTAATTGTATTTAATTACAAGCTATGTGAATTAGTGTTTGTCTTTAAATCTACATTAAATCCAATACTGGGGCCGAATTTTACTAATCTATATTAATTACGATACGTTTCCGATTCAATTCCGATCCAACTTTGAATACTCTATATTCATTCGAATCGGAATCGAACCGATAATATGTTAACATATACCGTTATGTCAGAATCCAATTTTATGTGTAACTTTTATGGCAATAGTCGATAATTAAATTAAACAATAGAAAAACGGATAAATGGCAACGATCACGCTACGATTCGATTGCGATAAAGTGACAATTTGTTAGTAGAAGTGGTCCCCCTGTTTGAACTCTATTTAGTGCTTGTATTAACATATAAAAGTGAAAAAAATAATATCACTTATGAATATTTATCATAATTCTTCAGCCTCTCTCAAGACACAAAATTAAAACTAAAATTAACCCTCGGTCGAATTTCATTAATACAAATAAAAAAGTAATCTGTCATCGAAGACCTTGGAACTTTTTCCATTACAAATGTTTGATGGTTTTTCTAGCAGTTTATTAAAAAAATACTAAATAAGGAAATAAAGATTTTTATTAATTTAATTATTGGAATTAATTAAATTTGTAACTTAATAAGTAAAAATTGATGTCAAAATGAATGTGTTATATTATGATGAGTATAATTTTGGAACTTTGTTAAAAATGTAAATATCGATGTAAAAGAACTTGCAAAAATTCAAAGACGTTGGTTTTGGTAAAAGTAAAAACTCTAAAATAATTTTGCGATAAATAAGCGCCTTTTTTACTTATTATGTAAAGCTGGAACGACTTTTAAACTGCGTTAAAAATAACAGAATAGATCGGCTCTTGTTAAGCGGATTTGAGTCAGAAATAATAATATTTTGTATCCAAAATTTTCGGTCTTCCGTAATTTCTTATTATACTGTTAGCGATACGAGACTAATTTATCAAAGTTTGAGTTTTGTGTCGATGAATTATTATTAAGCGCATTAGAATATCAAGTATTTTTCCTTTTGTATTTGCAAATACTTTTTAAGAAAATGGTATTAAATTTGGGATAGTATATGAGGTTTTAATGCAATTTAATTCTCGTCTACGAGATCGAAAGGTCGTAAAATGTCAGAAAATGATATACGACATTGAATATCTAACATATAAAAATCTCATGTCACGGTGTGGTCGAACTCCTCCGAAACGGCTCGACCGATTTTTATGAAATTTGTTATGCATATTTGGGAGGTACGAGAATAGGTCGTAAAGTATATTTCATACCGCTAGCTGTTAAGGGTGTCTATCCAGTTTTTTTTTCTATTTTTTAGACATTTTTTTTATTTGTATTTTATTTTGCATCAAAAAATATATATAACCCTAAATCTTCACCCTCCTAACTCATCATTCCATTTTGTAATCACAATTTTAGTATTTTTATATGAAAACATCAAAATAATTACTTATAGTGAACCTCGTCGATTTTTCGTCTACGTCATTTACGAGAAGCGTCGCGTCATTTTGATATTTAAAAATTTGCAAAATGCTTAACGATTTATGTAATTGGTAAGAAATATAAACGTGTTTTATGATATTGAAAAGGTTGGTAAAATACTAAAAGATCAAATACATTTTTGTTTTGATTTTATTTTCGGGAACTAATAAACGGTATATATCTTCCTCGTTGTTTTCTCAGCACTTTTGTGGAGATAAATTTAACAAGTTTTTTAGATGTTGTTGTTAAGTTTCCACTATAATGTTTACACTTAAGTATTACACACTAATAAACGATTTTATAATACTTTTATGAGATATTGAGAACTTTAATAATTTTAATGTAATTTTATAGCGCGGAACAAAAAGTTTTGTTTGTTAACACGACGAGTGACAATGACAGTGTGAGTGACAATCAATAAATACAACAATTTGGTCTATTTGTGTGTGTGTGTGTGTTACAATGAAAAATGCCAGCAAGACGCAAGGAGCTGGGCTTTCGAACTTATAAAGCATCAAGCATGGGTAATAATAGAGCAGAAAGAACAGACGAACAAATACAACAAAATAACGAAAATGAGCGTTTGAGCATGTTACCATTGAACGGTTTGCTCATCGGCACGTATCCAGTAGCAAGGCTGTTCCATTCGCACACGAAAAAAAATCGCAAAGGACTTCGTTCCTCCCCGGGTCTCTTCTTCCCCAACCGTACATTGTTTTTATGTTATCGTTTTAATTTACACGGGACTTATATCGTGTCTTCATCGCAATTTTATGGAGGAAAGTCAATAAACCCAAGTTGTAGCAAGTGTAAATAATGCAATTTTGAAAAATAAGTTAGTAAATCATGTAAATTAATTCAAGTATACATACATTAAATACATTTAATATAAACATGATTCGAGTGTTTACTATTGACAGTATAATATAATCATTATGTTAATACAGTATACTCATTATGCTCATCGTCAAAAAAACGATCGAAAGAAAAAAAAAAACAAAATCAATGACCATTATTTATCAAGCAATTATAACAATATTTAATTTATAGTAGACTGTTTTGATTGTTTGAAACTTTTAAAGGCATTTTTGATGTTTAATTTGTTGTTAAAGGGTTTAAATTACTTTGACAATATTAAAAATAAAATCCTGTAGAAATAATATCATTATTCAGAATCAAATTTAATTATTTTATGCAATACAGTACAGTAACAGCCTGTAAATGTCCCACTGCTGGGCTAAGGCCTCCTTTCCCTTTTTCAGGAGAGGGTTTGGAGCTTATTCCACCACGCTGGTTTCCTCACGATGTTTTCCTTCACCGAAAAGC